>NW_026728208.1:170000-245201 GCF_030684315.1 Stegostoma tigrinum | reverse complement strand
AGCCCGCACCCGCTGGCGGGGACCGGCCCCCGCAGCCCGCACCCGCTCGCGGGGACCGGCCCCCGCAGCCCGCACCCGCTCGCGGGGACCGGCCCCCGCAGCCCGCACCCGCTCGCGGGGACCGGCCCCCGCAGCCCGCACCCGCTCGCGGGGACCGGCCCCCGCAGCCCGGACCCGCTCGCGGGGACCGGCCCCCGCAGCCCGGACCCGCTCGCGGGGACCGGCCCCCGCAGCCCTGACCCACGGACGGGTATTTGCCACCGCAGCCCTGAACCGCTCACACGGTCTTGCCCCCGCACCCGGACCCCCTGACCCGCTGACAGGGACTGTCTCCCGCAGCCCTGTCCCGCTGACAGCTATTTGACACCGCAGCCCTGACCCGCTCACAGGGACTCTCCCCCGCAGCCCTGACCCGCTCACAGGGACTCTCCCCCGCAGCCCTGACCCGCTCACAGGGACTCTCCCCCGCAGCCCTGACCCGCTCACAGGGACTCTCCCCCGCAGCCCTGACCCGCTCACAGGGACTCTCCCCCGCAGCCCTGACGCGCTGACAGGGACTCTCCCCCGCAGCCCTGACCCGCTCACAGGGACTCTCCCCCGCAGCCCTGTCCCGCTCACAGGGACTCTCCCCCGCAGCCCTGTCCCGCTCACAGGGACTCTCCCCCGCAGCCCTGACCCGCTCACAGGGACTCTCCCCCGCAGCCCTGACCCGCTCACAGGGACTCTCCCCCGCAGCCCTGACCCGCTCACAGGGACTCTTCCCCCGCAGCCCTGACCCGCTCACAGGGACTCTCCCCCGCAGCCCTGACCCGCTCACAGGGACTCTTCCCCCGCAGCCCTGACCCGCTCACAGGGACTCTTCCCCCGCAGCCCTGACCCGCTCACAGGGACTCTTCCCCCGCAGCCCTGACCCGCTCACAGGGACTCTTCCCCCGCAGCCCTGACCCGCTCACAGGGACTCTTCCCCCGCAGCCCTGACCCGCTCACAGGGACTCTTCCCCCGCAGCCCTGACCCGCTCACAGGGACTCTTCCCCCGCAGCCCTGACCCGCTCACAGGGACTCTTCCCCCGCAGCCCTGACCCGCTCACAGGGACTCTCCCCCGCAGCCCTGACCCGCTCACAGGGACTCTCCCCCGCAGCCCTGACCCGCTCTCAGGGACTGTCCCCCGCAGCCCTGACCCGCTCACAGCTATTTGCCACCGCAGCCCTGAACCGTTCACAGGGTCTTGCCCCCGCACCCTGACCCCCGACCCGCTGACAGCGATTTGCCCCCGCAGCCCTGTCCCGCTCACAGGGACTGGCCCCCGCAGCCCTGACCCCCTGACAGCTAATTGCCACCCCCCACCTGACCCGCTGACAGCTATTTGCCTCCGCAGCCGTCACCCGCTCACAGGGATTGGCCTCCGCAGCCCTCACCCGCTCACAGGGACTGTCCCCCGCAGCCCTGTTCGCTGACAGCTATTTGCCCCCGCACCCCTGACCCGCTGACACCCAATTGCCACCTCGGCCCTGACCCGCTCACAGGGACTGTCCCCCGCAGCCCTGACCCGCTCACAGGGACTGTCCCCCGCAGCCCTGGCCCGCTCACAGTGACTGGCCCCCGCAGCCCTGACCCGCTCACAGGGACTGTCCCCCGCAGCCCAGACCCGCTCACAGGGACTGTCCCCCGCAGCCCAGACCCGCTCACAGGGACTGTCCCCCGCAGCCCTGACCCGCTCACAGGGACTGTCCCCCGCAGCCCAGACCCGCTCACAGGGACTGTCCCCCGCAGCCCTGTCCCGCTCACTGGGACTGTCCCCCGCAGCCCTGTCCTGCTCACAGGGACTTGCCCCCTGCTGTCTCGACCCGCTCACAGCGACTGGCCCCTGCAGTCCTGACCCACTCTCAAACACCCCACCCTCCTCCTCTTCCCCACCCACCCTCCTCCTTCTCCCCCCCGACCCTCTTCCTGCATCCGCCCCCCCCAACACTCCTCATCCTTCCCCCCGCCAACACCCTCCTCCTTCCACCCCCGCACCCTCCTCCTCCTTCCACCCCACCCGCCCACCACCTCCTTCCACCCCCCCCACCCTCTTCCTCCTTCCACCCCCTATCCTCCTCCTCCTTCCCCCCCCACCCTCCTCCTCCTTCCACCCCCCAACCTCTGTTCCTTTCCCCACCACCCTCCTCCACAACCTCCTTTGCCCCCACCCTCCACCTTTCACCCCCGACTCCTCTCCTGTTCCTCCCCCCACCCTCCTCCTCCTTCCACCCCCTACTCCCCTCCTCCTTCCACCCCTATCCTCCTCCTCCTTCCACCCCCTCCCTCCCTCCTCCTTCCAGCCCCTACCCTCCTCCTCCTTCCACCCCCCACCCTTCTCCTCCTTTCCCCCACCCTTCTCCTCCTTTCCCCCACCCTTCTCCTCCTTTCCCCCACCCTTCTCCTCCTTTCCCCCACCCTTCTCCTCCTTTCCCCCACCCTCCTCCTCCTTTCCCCCCACCGTCCTCTTCCTTTCCCCCCACCCTCCTCTTCCTTTCCCCACCAACCCCCCTCCTTTCTCCCCCCAACTCTCCTGCTTTCCCCCCCAACCCTCCTTTCCCTGACCCCCCCCTCCTCCTTCCACCCCCTACTCCCCTCCTCCTTCCACCCCCATCCTCCTCCTCCTTACACCCCCTACCCTCCTCCTCCTTCCACCCCCTACCCTCCTCATTGCCCCAACACCCCTCCCCCTCCTTCCCCCCTCCCACCCTCGTCCTTCCACCCCCTACCATCCTCCTCATTCCCCCCCCACCCTCCTCCTTCCCCACCCAACCCTCCTCTTGCTCCTTCTTTGTTATCACGGAGCAGGAGGAGGGTGGGGTGGAAGGAGGAGGAGTGTGCTGGGGGGCAATGGAGGAGTTGAGGAGGAGGAGAGATCTGGGGAACTGCAGATGCTGGAGAATCCACGTGAAGCAAGTGTGGAGCTGGATGAACACAGCAGGCCAAGCAGCATCTCAGGAGCAAAAAACTGACGTTTCGGGCCTAGACCCTTCTTCAGAGACGGGGATGGGGAGAGGGAACTGGAATAAATAGGGAGAGAGGGAGAGGCGGACCGAAGAAGGAGAGAAAACAAGATAGGTATTGAGGAGAGTCGAGGTGAGGTCGGGTGAGGATAGGTCAGTCCAGGGAAGATGGATAGGTCAAGGAGGCAGGATGAGGTAGAGGGAGGAAATGGAGGTGTGGCTTGAGGTGGGACAGAGGGATGGGTGAGAGGAAGAACAGGTTTGGGATGCAGTGGGGGGAGGGGACGAGCTGAGCTGGTTTTGGGATGCAGTGAGGGGAGGGGACGAGCTGAGCTGGTTTTAGGATGCAGTGGGGGAAGGGGAGATTTTGAAGCTTGTTTTCTCTCCATCTTCGGTCCGCCTCCCCCTCTCTCGCTATTTATTCCAGTTCCCCCACCCCATCCCCGTCTGTGATCGAGGGTCTGGGCCCGAAACATCAGCTTTTGTGCTCCTGAGATGCTGCTTGGCCTGTTGTGTTCATCCAGCTCCACACTTTGTTAAACTGGGTTCTCCAGCATCTGCATTTCCCATTATCTCTCTCCCCCCCCTCTCCTCCCCCCGACCACCCTCCTCCTCATCCTCATCCTTACCCTCTCCCTCCTCCTCCTCCTCCTTACCCTCTCCCTCCTCCTCCTCCTCCTCCTCGACTCCTCCTCCTCCTCCTCCTCCTCGACTCCTCCACTCCCCCCACCCTCCTGCTCCTCCTTCTCCTCGACTCCTCCACTCCCCCCACCCTCCTGCTCCTCCTCCTCCTCGACTCCTCCACTCCCCCTACCCTCCTGCTCCTCCTCCTCCTCGACTCCTCCACTCCCCCCACCCTCCTGCTCCTCCTCCTCCTCCTCCTCCACTCCCCCATCCTCCTCCTCCTCCTCCTCCTCCTCCTCCTCCTCCACTCCCCACATCCTCCTCCTCCACTCCCCCCACCCTTCTTCTCCTCCTTCTCCACTCCCCTCACCCTCCTCTCCTCCCCCCACCCTCCTCCCCTCTCACCCCCACCCTCTTCCACCCCCTCCTTCCCCCCCCCACCCTCTTCCTCCTCCTTCCTGCCCCACCCTCTTGCTCCTTCTTCCCGCCCTTCTCCCCCCCCAACCCCCCCTCCTTTGACCATACCCTTCCTCCTACTCCTCGTTTCCCCCACCCTCCTGCTCCACCTCCTATTCCCCCCACCCTCTGCCACCCCCCCCTCCTCACAGCCACTTGCCCCCTCCGTCCTCACCCGCACACAGCCACTTGCCCTTTCCGTTCTGACTCGCTCACGGCGACTTGCGCCCTCTCTCCTGACGCACTCAGAGCCAGTTGCCTCTGCAGCCCTGACCCGCTCACAGGGACTGGCCCCCCCAGCCCTGACTCGCTCACAGGGACTGGCCCACCCCAGCCTTGACCCGCTCACAGGGACTGGCCCCCCAGCCCTGTCCCGCTCACAGGGACTGGCTCCCCCGCACCCCTGACCCGCTCACAGGGACTGTCCCCCGCAGCCCTGACCCGCTGACAGCTATTTGCCACCGCAGCCCTGACCCGCTGACAGCTATTTGCCACCGCAGCCCTGACCCGCTGACAGCTATTTGCCACCGCAGCCCTGAACCGCTCACAGGGTCTTGCCCCCGCACCCTGACCCCCTGACCCGCTGACAGGGACTTGCCCTCACAGCCCTGACCCGCTGACAGCGACTTGCCCCTGCAGCCCTCTCCCGGTGACAGCGATTTGCCCCTGCAGCCCTCTCCCGCTGACAGCGATTTGCCCCTGCAGCCCTGTCCCGCTGACAGCCATGTGCCCCCTTAGTCCTGACCAGCTCACAGGTACCGGCCCCGCAGCCCTGTCCCGCTGACAGCGATTTGCCACCTCAGTCCTGACCGGCTCACAGGTACCGGCCCCCGCAGCCCTGACCCGCTCACAGCGATTTGCCCCCTGCAGTCTTGTCCCGCTGACAGGGACTGGCCCCCGCAGCCCTGACCCGCTCACAGGGAGTGGCCCCCTGCAGTCCAGACCCGCTAACAGTGACTCCCCCCCGCATCCCTGACCCACTCACACGGACTGGCCCCCTGCAGTCCTGACCCGCTCACAGGGACTGGCCCCCTGCAGCCCTGTCCTGCTCACAGCGATTTGCCCCTGCAGCCCTGACCCGCTCACAGGGACTGGCCCCCTGCAGCCCTGTCCTGCTCACAGCGATTTGCCCCTGCAGCCCTGACCCGCTCAGAGGGACTGGCCCCGCAGCCCTGACCCGCTCACAGCGATTTTCCCCCTGCAGTGCTGTCGCGCTCACAGGGCCTGGCCCCTGCAGCCATGTCCCGCTCACAGCGATTTGCCCCCTGCAGTCCTGTCACGCTCCCAGGGACTGGCCCCTGCAGCCATGTCCCGCTCACAGCGATTTGCCCCCTCAGTCCTGATCCGCTCTCAGCGACTGGCCCCTGCCGCCCTGTCCTGCTGACAGCGACTTGCCCCCGCAGCCCTGTCCCGCTGACTGCGACTTGCCCTTTCAGTCCTGTCCCACTCAGAGGGACTGGGCCCCGCAGCCCTCTCGCGCTGACAGCGATTTGCCCCCGCAGCCCTGTCCCGCTGACAGCAACTTGCCCCCGCAGCCGTCTCCTGCTGACAGCGATTTGCCCCTGCCGCCCTGTCCCGCTGACAGCGATTTGCCCCCTCAGTCCTGACCGGCTCACAGGTACCGGCCCCCGCAGCCCTGTCCCGCTGACATCGATTTGCCCCCTCAGTCCTGACCGGCTCACAGATACTGGCCCCCGCAGCCCTGTCCCGCTGTCAGCGATTTGCCCCCTCAGTCCTGACCGGCTCACGGGGACTGGCCCCCACAGCCCTGTCCCGCTCACAGCGATTTGCCCCCCACAGCCCTGTCCTGCTCACAGCGATTTGCCCCCTGCAGTCCTGTCGCGCTCACTGCGGCTGGCCCCCCGCAGCCCAGTCCCGCTGACAGCGACTTGCCCCTCCTTCCTGACCTCCTCACAGGCACTTGTCCCCTCCGTCGTAACCCGCTCACAACGACTTGTTCCCTCTGTCCTGTCCCGCTCACAGCGTCTTGCCTCCCATCCCTCTTGCACAGGTCACCCCTTGCTCAGAAACGGTCCCAATTCCCCATGAGCCGGAAACCCTGCCCCCTGTTTCAGCTCCTTAACCATGCATTCATCTCACCTATCTTTCTATGACAACTCTCTAACATGTGGCACTCGTGGCAACCCACAAATTATTACCCTCTCGGTCCTGCCTTTCAGCCTCTTTGCGAACTCCTTGTCCATAGTCCGCAGGATGTCTTCCCTCTTTCTGCCTATGTCATTGGTACCAACGTGCACGGTGGCCTTTGGCTGCTCACCCTCCACCTTAAGAATTTGTTGCAACCACTCAGACATGTCCTTGACCTTGGCACCAGGGAAGCAACACACAGCCCTGGTGTCTCAAATGTGGCGACAGAATCTATGCCCCCAATGAATGAGTCTCCAACCACGCTCGCTCACTTGGATTTGCCTGACCCTGTCCCACAGCAGGGTGGTTTGTACCATGGACCTGGCTACTGCTGGTTATATCAGTGACCCAGTTTAGTTTTAGATCAGTGTTAACCATGGTGTAGTGGATAGCCAAGCACCTCAGTAGTCTACAATACAGGAGAAATACATTCTTAAGCTCACGGATTCTGTGACAGTCAAGGACAAGCACGAAATTGTTCTAACCTGATTTCCAACACCTGGCCCGTAGCCTTGCATGGCTTGCATAGCACTTGCACATTTAAAAAAAAAAATAAATGTAAGGATGAGTGTAAGGACATGGAATTTTTTTGACATGGTCATATTCTCTCTTGTTGGAGCTAATTGCTGCTTCGCACTTGTATGGTGCAAATGTAACTTATCCTTTATCAGGCCAAGCCTGATCGTTGTCCAAGTCTCACTGTATTTTCTCATCGTTGACTTCACTGTTGGGTCTAACCAACATTTTGTACATACCCTGCCTATTCTGAAACTCTGTCACTTAATATTAAGTCTAATAAAGACAAGTATCCAATGTGCCTTCCAAATCACTTCAACGACCTCGTCCATTACATTGGGGGATCAACAGGCATACACATCAAGATCCTGAGATCCCTCTGATCATTGGTGCTTGTGAGGTCCCTATGATTCATCATGGGCTCCAAAATCTGTTTGTGCTGTGTCACCTAATCCTTGTCCCGTTTGTCCTTACATGAAATAATGTTCTCAAACGCTTCTCAAAAATTCTTCCCAATCCTACTTTTTGTAATCATGATACAAGTGAGCATAAAACTTGGAACACAACAGCAACAGGAATGTGCCCTTTCGCCCACCGTGTTGGGCCAAACATGATGACAAATGAAATAATCCCTTCTGCCTGTCCTTGATCCATAGTCCTCCATTCCTTGCATATTCGTGCACTTAACTAAAAGACCCTTTTAAATGCTTTCATCGTATCTGCATCCACTACCACCCCGGGCAATGTATTCCACACTTTTAACATGCTCAGTGTGAAATATTTGCCCCTCACATCTCTTTTGAACTCTCTCTCCCCCCCCCCCGCCCCCAGCTTAAATGCATGCCCCCTAATAGTGGACACTTCAACTCCGGGGGAGAAATTTTCTGACCGTTAGCTGTATTTATGTATCTCCTAATTTTATAGACTTCTATCAAGCCTGCCCTCGGCTTCTACTGCCCCAGAGAAAACGAAGAGTTTTTCCAGCTCCTCCTCCTCGTTCATACCCTCTATTCCAGTCAGCATGCTGGTAAATCTCTTCTGCACCCTGTCCAAAGCCTGCACATCCTTAGTGTAATGTGGCGGCCAGAATTGAATGCAATACTCTGTGTGGTCTCAACAAAGCCTTGTAAAGCTGCAATGTGACATCCTGACTCTTGCACTGAGTTCCCCTATGAATAAAGGCAAGCATGCGATATGCCTTCTTGACCACCCTATCTACTTGTGTGGCTACTGTCAGGGAGTTATGGTCTAGGACCCCAAGATCCCTCTGGACTTCACTGCTGTTTGGGGTCCTGCCATTAACTGTGTATCCCTTTCCTTAACACTTGTTCTCCTAAAATGCAACACCTCATGCCTGCCCAGATTAAATTCCATCGGCCATTTCTCCGCTCGAGTTTGCGATTGGTCTGTATCTTGCTGTGTCCTTTGACAACCTTCCATGCTGTCCACAAGTCCATTGGTCCTTATATCATCTGCAAACTTAATAATCCCCCGTCTACATTTGCCACCAAGTCATTTACATATATCACAAACAGCAGAAGTCACATCGATGCGGAACACCACTCGTCACTGAGCTGCAGCCAGAAAAACAGCTTTCCACCACTGAGACGGCAAGAACTGTAGATGCTGGAATCAGAGTTAACCAAGTGTGGAGCTGGAGGAACGCAGCAGGTCAGGCAGCATCAGAGGAACAGGAAAGCTGACATTGTTGATGCTGCCTGGTCTGCTGTGTTCCTCCAGCCCTACACTGTGTTATCTTTGTTAGCCTTCCACCGCTACCGTCTGCCTTATATGGGCAGGCCAAGTCACCATGGATCTCATGGATCCTAATCTTCTGGATGAGCATACCATGAGGAACCTTGTTGAAAACGTTCGTAAAATCCATGTATATGTTATCAATTGTTCTACCCGAATTGATCACCCTTGTCACCTCCGTGAAAACTTCAACTGACTTGGTAAGACATAACCTGCCCCGCATAATGCCATGCTGGCTGTCCCTTATTAGCCCATACTTTTGAGACATGAGACACTCACCAGTCTGTAGTTTCCTGGAAAGTCCCTGTTTTCCTGCTTGAACAGAGGAACGACTTTATCCACTCACCAGTCTCCGCAACCCCTCCAGTGCCTGGCAAGGATATCAGATCCTATTGAAAGTAGTGTGTTGATGCATTTGTGTCATGATTGTGTTTTGTTTGAGCCCGAACATTCAAAGCAGTGTAAGAATGTCTTTGTGCAGCAGGCGAGGTGTGATGAAACTGAGCCTTCATACAATTGCAAGATGTTGAAAATTTGCCATTATTTATGAAAACAGTGATAAATTTCCATGATCAACATTTCTCTTAGACTGCAATGATTGTCCCGTGGCGTGTAAAATCAGAAAGATACGATAAAATGAGACTGGGTCATATGCAGGGAGAATGTTTGCATTTCATGTCTATAGAAGTAGTGAAATATTTCCATGAATCTAAAAGTCACTTTTCCGTTCATTGAAGGACACAATCATCGCCTTGGAAGCTTCATCACGATACTACTTTGCATTTCTGAAGAGGGAAGAAGAAATCAATATGCAAATTGAATTCCATGGTTTTGCAAGTCCCTTTGAGAACACGATTCATTTGCGCCGGCATAATGCTCTGACCGAGAAAGAATTGAAGGTGAGTTTGTAGTTTGGAAGATCGCAGCAATTTATGCATCAACTTCTTCATCGATAACGTTCCATTGCTTTCAAACTGCATTTTCCACTCTGCGAGATAATAACTGTTAGAACAAGCAACAGCATCGGTAGATGGTCTATGGGGAATGCCATGTTACAAAACCCAATCCATTCAACCACATATTTCAGATATGTCAACAAATTAAATATTCCAGCACAGGATAAAACAAGGAAGATGAGAGTGAGGAGGCAATAGTTCTGATGACAAAAGAACAGAAATTTACCTTTATCCATTCGAGCAAAAAAGCAGGCACACAAAGAAATAATCATCTACGAATGCACGTGTGCAATGGAGGCTACAGGGGGACTAAGAATGCCGAATTGTTGTCATGCGTATTGCTGAAAGGATGATTGAAACAGAATCTGTGGTAAATTTGAAGAAATACAGATAATGCATCTCAGGATGTTGGAGAAAGAACATTTATGGACTGAGGCAAATCGTATTGCCCTTTTCAGGAGTTAATAGGTTCATAATGAATTGAAAGACTTCCTTCTGTGCTGAAAGCTTTCGTTTAGTTGCAGCTGGATGACAATTTCTGTTCCTGGTAGTATTTCGCAAACTGTTAAAAGTGAATGTCACTGCACAGAATTCCAAACATAACTCCAATCAGTAGAGAAAATATCCAAGGGGTGTGATGAGTTGTATCCTCTCATGTTGAACAACGCAGCTACAGATACAATGGAGGCACTGATGATAATCTTCTAAGAATCCTTAGATTGTGGAAAATTCTCAGAGGATTGAAAGATTGTGAACATAACACCATTATTACAAAGATACTTTGACAAAATAGTAAGCAAGTATTGCCAATGTAGGTCAACCTGGGTAGATGTTCATGCCGGCAATGAAAGATGAAATAACAGGGCACTGAGTGTGCTATAACATCCTACAGAGTTAACATCCTTTCATAAAGGGGAAATAATACTTGACAAACTTGCTACAGTGCTTTGAGAAGGAAACAAACATTACTGATGAAGGACCACCAGTTGATGTAGTACATTGAGATTTCAACAAAGCATTTGATAAGGTACAGCTCATAAGGTGTCTCAAAAGAAAAGAGCCCGTGTGTTCAAGGGTAGTATGTTCGGATGGACGGAGGACTGCATCGGAAATAGAAGTAGAGTCGTAGCAGCCGGATGGTAACTTACAAGTCATGTACAGCCACAGAGCGAGTCCTGCGGAGGCCGAACACCTCATGTTGACTGGGTTGATTTCGGAAATGGCGGAGGGGATTGCTATGCTTAGGAAAGTTGGGCTACATTCATTGGAGTTTATAAGATTGAAAAAAACTTATTTTTTCGACGTTTAAGATTCTTAAGAGGCTTGATAGTGTATATCCGTAGAGATTACTCCCATTTGTGAAAGATTTTATGACCAGAGGCCACATTTTCAAATTGGTTGCCCATTAATTCAGGGAAGAATTACTTCTTTCAGGTTGTAGCAATTTATTGAACACTTCAACCAAGAGTTCAGGCAGACCCTCTGATAAGAGACACCTCCTCTGTATTAATTCTCTAGATTTGACAGAAGATCGGCCCTGTGAGAGGGTCAGTACTGAGGTATTGAAGCTTTGTCAGAAGGCGAATAATAAGTGCGGGCACTGAAGAAGTGCCTCATTGACAGGGGTTCAGTCCTGACCCCTGTGAGAGTTCATCATTGTCTGATGGTCAATACTGAGACAATGCTTCCTTGTAAAAGGATCAGCACTAAAGATCTGCCACACATTTTTAGTGTCAGTATTGAGGAAATGCAGCAATATGAGAGGGTCTGAACTGTGGGAGTGCGTTATTGTCAGAAGGTGAAGACTGAGGCAGCACCTCATTCTCAGGTGAGGCAATGCCATACAAATAGAAGGTCAGTCCTGAGATATTGCTACTGTGAGAGGGTCAGAAATAAAGGTGCCTCCTTGTCAGATGGTCAGAACTGAGGGATTGAAGCATTGTCAGAGCTTCAATACTGAGGCCTTGCTTCGTTGTCAAAGGGTCAAATCTGTGGGAGTGCGATATTGTCAGAGGATCAATGCTGAGGCAGTGGCTCATAATAATGGTGTGTTTTTGATGACAGCGTGCATCAAAGTGGTTCTTTTGTGATTCTATCAAGTGCAGTTAAAGGAATGCTTGCCAATTTTCTGAAAGATGAACATTTATTGAGGAAATAAAAGATGGAGAAAGAGTAATTAAAAAGAATAACAAGTAGAAAGTAAAAAAGAATAAGCCTCATGTTCTTGTGGCCGTGAGGGACCCCTCGATCAACGGCTGGCCTGGAGGCTGAGGTTGCTCCTGGCACCGTTCGCGGTCTCATTCCGAGATGACGTCCAGTGCCGAGGAACAAAATGCTCCCTCTGCTCCGGTGTAACAAACGACTTGGCAAAGCAAAAAACCAGTTGCAGAAATAAAACTAACTGTAAAACAGGAATGCTGACAGGACTCATTCAAAGTCAACCATTTCTCAAATATCAAGAAATGTTACCCTTCAGCCCATCCTATTCATGGGGTTGGAACTGCTAGTACCACACGAATGCAGCATCACGACTGTGGCAATGCAGCACTGTGCGAGGGTCAGTATTAAGGGTCAGTTTTGAGGCAGTGCCTTGATGTTATGGAGTCAGAACATTATTGCCACATATTCAATACAGACAGTGTGTTGATCCTGTGTCGATGATTCAATGCCTCAGTGCCTACCCTCTGATAATGAATCACACCAACAGTTCTGACCCTATCTTGCAAGACCTCAGTATGACCTTTCTGACCCAATTACAGTGGGCCACTGCTGCAGTATTGACCATCTGATAATGACGCAATACCTTAGTTCTGACCCTCTGACAGTTGTGTAACACCTCAGTCCGCACCCTTTCATCATTCGGCACTTCCTCAATTATGACCCCTTTGTGAATTAGTTGTGAGGCAAGACTTCATTGCTGCAGTGTCAGTGCTGAGAGCAGGCCTTTTTATTAGCTCATCAGTACCAAAGGTACTGGCTAATTGTCAGCAGGTCAGTTCTGAGGCAGCGTTTCTTTGCCCGAACCCTGACTCTAAACCCAGCCTCAGCCCTAAACCCATACAAACGCTCGCCTCAGGCTAGCCCTCACCTCAGCATTAACTTTAACCCTCACCCTATCCTCAGCGTAAACCCTCCCTTCCCTCAGCCCTAATGCTGATCCTCAGACCGAACATCTAGTCTGAGCCCTAAAGTGAGCCTCAGCCCTACCACTAGCTATGGCTTCCGCCCTAAAATGAACCGTAACACACAGCCCCAATTAACGCTTAGCCTCAACCCCAACCCTCGCCTAAGCTCTAAGTCTAACCTCAGCCCTAACCTAACCTCCAATACTTGCCTGCCAGAGAGTTAGTACTGAGGAAGTGCTTTAGTTTCAGAGATTTAGTCCTGAGAATGCGCTTCGTTTTCAGAGTGACCATCTGAAACAGCGTCTCATTGAAATGGGGTCAGAATTGCTGGAATGCTACATGGAATGGTGACAGATTGTAGGACTGTCAGTGGATCAGATCTGAGGTAGTGCATCAACGGTGGATGGTCAGTCTGGAGGGAGTTCAGAGGATCAACGAAGAGGGAATGCCTCAATGCAATGGCGACAGAACTGAAAGAGGGCCACAGGATTAGAGATATGCCACATGATTCGAGATGGTAGGAAGTGCCTCATTGTCAGCAGGTCCGTTTTGTGGCCGGTCGCCATAGCTGGAGAGTCAGTTCTGAGGCAGTACGTCTTTGTCAGAGGGTCTGTACTGAAGCGGTGCCTCATTATTCGAGAGGGTTTGGTGTGAGGCAGTATCTGATTGGTGCAAGGTCAGCCCTAAGGGAGTGCCTCTTTGTCAGAGGGTCAATACTGAGTTAGCGACTCATTGTGAGGAGTTCAGAATTGAGGGACTGCCATGTGATGAGAGGGTCAAAACGGAGGTAGTGTGGCTGTATCTGACAGTCCAAAGGGAGTGCCATTGTTAGAAGGTCAGTTCTGAGAAACTACCACCGTGTAATGGCATCAGCATTGAAGCTAACCACGTGACGAGCCGATAAAAACTAAGTTATTGCAGGAGCATCAGAGGGCCAGATGTGTAGGAGTGCATTATTTTCAGAGGTGAATACTGAGGCACAGCCTCAGTGTAAGGGGGTCAAAATTAAGGGAGTGCCACACAATTACAGGGCAGTCCGGAAGTATTACAGCACTGTGTGCGGCGCAGAATCGATGGAGTGCACCATTGTTATACAACCACAAGTGAGGCAGCGCCTCATTGTAATGGATCAGAATAGGGTCAGTACTGAGAGTCAGTACAGAGGTAGTGCAGAACTGTGGAGGTGTCAGAACTGAGGGAGAGCACCATTGTCAGCTGGTCAAAAGTGCCCCATTGTCGTAAGATCAGAACTGAGGGTGTGCCGCACGATGAGAGGGTCAATATAGAGGAAGTGACTCTTTGTCAGTGTTAATACTGAAGTATGACCTCATCTTGAGGGGATCAGGCTTCAGAGAATGCATTGTTGTCAGAGGGTCGGCACTGAAGCAGGGCTATGTTGGAAGGGGGTCAGAATTGAAGGAGTGCCACCCATTTTAGAAGGTCCGTACAGAGGTAATCTAGCACTGTCAGAGGTAAGTCCTGATGGAGTGCCTCATTGTCATTGGATCAGTTTTCAGGCAGTACCTCTTTGGCAGAGCGTCAGTACTGACGCAGTGCCTGATTGTAATGGGATCAGAATTCAAGGAGTGCCACTGCCTCACTGAGGTACTGCAGCTCTATCAGAGGGTCAGTGGCCTATTGTCAGAGGGTCTGTTTGAGCCAGTGCCTCCTTGGCAGAGTGTCAGCAATTAGGGAGTTTGCCTTTATCAGAGGGTCAGAACGAGAGAGTGCATTTGTAGCAGAGTGTCAATACTCAGCCTTGTCCGCCCAAGTCCAACACCAGCACCTCCACATCATCCGCCCACCCTGAGGACTGACCCTCCACCAATGAGCTACTGCCTCACACTGGACTGACCAACAATGAGACACTATCCCTCCAGACCCCCTGACAAAGAAGCAGTGCCTCAGTACTGACCGTCAGGCAAGGAAGGCTCTCTGTCAGTACTGACCCTCTCACAAGGAGACACTGCCTCAGATCATGACCCTCTGACAATAATGCACGCCCACAGTTCAGATTCTATGACGCTGTTGCAGTACCTCAGTACTGAGTCTCTGTTAGTGTGGCACTGCTTCAATTCTGACCCTTCTATCATGAGGGACTGCCTCAGTATCGACAGTCTGACAATAGTTCACTCCCACTATTCTGATGCTCTGACAGTGCTGCTATACCTCAGTACTCACTAATTAACAATGAGGGTTAGCGTGAGAGGGTGGCAAGGGTGAGGGTTTGGGTTAGGACCGAGGCTAGGGGTTAGGTGTGAGGATTGGACAAGGTTTTGGATGAGGGTAGAGTTAGGGTGAGGGATGAGACTTGTGTTAGGGTTACTAATGAGGTTAAGTTTGGAGTTCGGGGTAGGGCTCGGGAGAGGTTTTGGGTTAAGGCTGAGGTTAGGCTTAGGGCTGAGTCTATGGTTAGGGTTAGAGCTCAGACCACATTTAGGTTTGGGGCTGAGGCTTCTGCTCAGGTTGAGGGTGAGTATTAGGCCTGAGGCTAGGCTTAGGCCTGAAGCCGCGGTTAGGTTTGGGGTTGGACTGATTAGACCCACTCTGACCCATTACAATGAGGTACTACCACAGAACTGACTCTGTCGATAAAGAACATGAGATGCTGTCAGCTTGTCCAATCAGAGGCCCAATATTAAGGAAATAGTGCACTGTTGGAGGGTTGATAAATATAATATAATATAAAGGGAGTGCTGCACTGTCAGAGGGTTAATGACGTGGGAGTGCTGAAATAGCGCAGAATCAGACCTGAGAGAGTGCTGCATGTTCAGAGAGTTAGTACTGAGGGAGTGCTATAATGTATAATATATCAAGGGGCACCGCCGAAGGATCAGTCGCGCAGTACTGTCCGAAGGCCAATATTGAGAGAGTTCTGCTGCGTCAGTGGGGGTCGAGATGACAGAATTGCGACACTATCAGTGTATCAATGTCAGACGGTCAGTTCTGAGGGAGGGCTACGCTGTTGGAGGGTCAATATTGAGTGTGTGCGCGACACTCAGATGATCACTTTGTTTGAGTTCTGCACTGTAACAGAGTGCCACACTGGCAGCGGGTTAATATTAAGGGAGTGCTGCACTGTCAGAGGGTTAAAGATGAGGGAGGGCTTCTCTTTGTTGGGGTGGGTATGAAAGAGAACCTCCCGTTCGGGGATCAATATTAATGTTGTAGAGTCAGTAGAGAGGCATTGCTGCACTCTGGAGGGTCAATAAGAAGCATGCAGCTCCACTGGCAAGGTGCCAATGATGACAGAATGCTGCACTGCCAGAGGATCAGCAATGAGGGAAAACTGTATTGTCAGAGTGTCTTCGTCAAGAAAGTGCCACTCTGTCGGAAGGCCAATATTAAGGGAGTGCTGCACTGTCACAGGATCAATATTAGGGGTGTGCTGCACTAACAGAGGGTCAGTGTTGATTGAATGCTTGACTGTTGCAGAGCCAGCACTGAGGGAATCCTGCATCGTTACGGTGTCATCGTTGAGGGAGTGCTGCACTGTTGAAGGGCCGATAGTAAAGGAGTGTGACACTGTGAGAGTGTCATTACCAAAGGTGGGCGACAGTATCAAAGGGTGAGTAATGAGGGAATGCTGCGCTGCCGGAGGGTCAGCACTGAGGTGGGCTGTTCTGTCAGATCGTCAATATAAATAATAATGTTAGGGGAGTGCTGCATTGTGAGTTGGTCCATATTAAGGGAACGCTGAAACTGTCAGTGATGCTCAGGGTGTGCAACACTGTCAGAGGGAGTGATGTATTCTGAGTGTCAGCACGGAGGCTGACCTTCACTGTAATTGGGTCAGAATTAAAAGACCGGTCAGAGGATATAAACTGAGGCATTTCAGAGCCATCAGAAGGTCGAAACTGAGGTCAGATCAGTTTGAGGGTGCCTCATTTTAATGTGGTCAGACTTGAGCAAGTGCTTCATTGTCAGAGGCTCAGAACCAAGTGAGTGCCTCGTTATCAGACACTGTCCTAAAGAGGGCCTTGTTGTTCGTAGCTGTGTTATAAGGCAATTCCTCATCGCTGCAGGATCAGCCTTGAGAGTGTGCCAGTCTGGAAGGAGTGCCTAAAAACTGAGGGAGTGCTACACAATTAGAGATTCAGCGCTGAGTAAGTGCCTCATTGTCACAGAGTTAGTTCTGAGGCAGGGTCACATTGCCTTAGGGTCAATTCTGAGGGTGTATTAGGAGCAGACTGTAAATACTGAGTCAGTACCTCAGTGCATTGGATTCAGAGTTGATGGAGTACAAAATGATTAGAAGTTCAGTCCTGAAGTATTGCAGCTCTGTCAGAGGGTCAGAACTGACGGGGCAGTGCTTTACTGTCAGCGGATCAGTTCTGCGGCAGTACCTCATTGCTGGAGGGTCAGATGTGGACGAGTGTCACATTGTCAGAAGGCCAGTTCTGAATAAGTGACTTTTTGTCAGAAGGCCAATACTCAGTCAGTGGCTCATTTTGAGCAGATCAGAATTGAGGGTTTGCAACACTTTTCGAGATTCAGTCTGGAGACATTACTGCTACACGCCTGAATTGAGGGAGTGCTGCAAGATTGGAGGGTGAAAATAAACCTGAAAACAGTGACCCCTTTCAATAACCTGTAAAACACAGGGATGACTGTAAATAACCCCTAAAACGCAGAGGCCTTTGTAGGAGTGCCTCAGTGTAATGTTTTCAGAATTGAGGGAGTGCCACGTGATTACAGATTCACTGCTGATGGAGTAGCTCGTTGTCACAGGGTCAGTTCTGAGGCAGGGCTGCTTTGCTGGAGGGTCACTTCTGAGTGAGTGTATTAGTATCAGCCCCATGTTGTAGGGACTGTACTTTTCCAGGAAGACAGTTAGAATAATCTTTAATTATAAACTAATCTGAAATACTGTTTGACTTGTTAAGGTTACAATACATCCTGAGTCATCTACAGAATACGCACTTGCTCTCCCTGTGTCTCTCGGTAAGCAAAGGTAGTTTCTTTCAGACTACTCTCGGAAATAAAGTGCTGCGCTGGTGGTCAGTATTGAAGGAATGCTCCATTGTTGGAGGATCAGTACTGAGGGAGTGCTGGCCTGTCACAGGGCCAAGATTATGGGTGTGCTGTGCTTTCAGAAGGTCACAAGCAAACAAGCACTGCCAGACATAAAAAACAAAAGAACTGCGGATGCTGTAAGTCGGGAACAAAAAGAAAGTTGCCGGAAAATCTCAGCAGGCCTGGCAGCATCTGTGCAGGAGAAAACAGATTCAACGTTTCGAGTCCATTGACCCTTCCTCAGAACTGGGGACCTTCCTCAGAACAGTTCTGAGGAAGGGTCACTGGACCCGAAATGTTAGCTCTGTTTTTGCCTCCACAGATGCTGCCAGACCTGCTGAGCTTTTCCAGCACTGCCAGACAACTGACGCTCTGATTGTGAAACACTCCCTCAGTACTGACCCTCCAACACTGCGTACTCTCTGATGACTGATTCTCTGACGGTGCATCTCTGCCACAGTATTAACCCTCCGTCATACTGGTGTTCTCTCAGCAATAACACTGTGAGAATGCCATGCTCCCTTACCATTGACACTCTGGCCGTGGGACACCACTTCAAATTTAACCCTTCAGCAGTGCAGCACACACTCATCATTGCCTGTCTGATATTGCAGTGCTGCCTAAATACTGACCCTTTCACAGTGCAGGACACAGTAATATTGAACATCTTCAAGTGCCGCTCTCCCTCAGTGCTGACCCCCCTCTCATTTCTGACCCATTCACTGTAGCATACCCTTTATTCTGAACCCCTCAGTGCAGCTCTCCCTCAACGCTGACCTGCTTCAGTGCTGACCCCCTTCAGTCCTGTTACCCCTCAGAACAGCACTCCCGCAGTGCTGACCCCACACTGTGCTGCACTCCCTCAGAGCTCACCCACTTATCGCTGACGACTCCCTCACTTCAGCACTCCCTGATCACCTGGTCGTGCATCACTCCCTTGCTCCGACCCCTCGGACGGTGCAGCACTACGTCAGCGCTGACCCGCCAACAAGATAATGTCAGAGGGATGTTCTCCCATCACATTGACCCTCTGAGACTGGAGCATTTACTAATGTTGGCCCTCTCACAGTGAAGCACTCCGTTTGGTCCCTCTGACAGGCTGCATGCCTTTTATTACAGGTCTTTTCACAACGCACTGCCCCGTCATCATTGATCCTCTGACAGTGCAGCCCTCTGTTAATATTGAATTTGTGACAGTGCACAACTCCATTAATATTTGCCCTCTGATAGTGCAGCCCTTCCTCAGTCCTGACTCTCTGACAATGCAGCACTCCCCTAATTACTGTCAGAGGGTCGATACTGAGAGAATGCTGCACTGTCAGAGTCAGCTGCCCGCAGTCCGATCAGACATTCAGTATTGAAGGTATGGGAGAGGGTGAGTGTCAGTGAATTCTGCACTGCAACAGGGCCAACAGTGTTGTCCCATGGCCAGAGTGTCCATGGTAAGGAAGAACTGCAATGTCAATGTAACAGGGTCGGGACTGAGGTCAGAATTGAGACAGGACTGCAGGATTAGAGAGTCAGTGTTGTGGCTGAGGAGCACTCTGAGGTCCAGTACTGAGGGAAAGCTTCATGATCAGTGGGTCAGTTCTGAAGCTGTGCTACTTTGTCAGAGGGCCATACTAATGCCGTGCCTCATTGTAATGGGATAAGAGTTGAGGGAATGTCGCACATGCATCACTAGCTCATCATTGACTGTCTAACAGTGCAGCACACTCTTAGTATTGACCTTCCAACAGTGTAGAGCTCCCGCAGTGATGACACTGACCATACAACACTCCCTCAGTACTGACTCTCCAACAACGCGGTGCTTCCTCAAGAATGACCCTCCGAGAGTGGAGCACACCCTTATTATTGATGGTCAGATAGTGCAGTACTTCCTTCATATTGGATCCCCCTCGGTGCAAACTCGCCCCTCATGGCTGAAACCCCCTTCATGGAGCACTTCCCCAGTGCTGACACCATCCCAGTGCTGAGTACCCCTCAGTGCAGCACTCCCTTGGTGCTAACACCCCATCACTGCCTCAGTGCTGACCACCTCTCAATGCTAACCCGACCTCAGTGCAGCACTCCCTCAGTGTTGACCCTGCTCAGTGCAGCACTCTCTCATTCTTTTCACCCACACCGCCCTCAGTGTCAACCCCACAATGAGGCACCGCATTAGTATGGCCCTCTGACAAAGTAGCACAGCCTCAGAACTGACCCATTGACAATGAATCTTTCCCTGTGTACTGACCCTCAGAGTACTACTGTACCACAGCACTGACACTCTAATCCTGTCGCACTGCCTTGATTCTGTCTCCTTGACAAGGAGTGCGGTGTCAGAATTGCAAGTGGTCAGCACTGAGGGGGTACTGCACTGTGGGTTGTTAGCACTGAGGGGGAGCCAGCACAGTGGGAGAGCTGCACTAAGCGGGGATGTGCACTCAGTGGCCGGTCAACAATGAGGGAGTGCAGCACTCTAGTGGTTCAGCTTACGGGAGGTCAGCACTCGGGGTGGGGGGGTTCAGCACTGAGTGCAGCTCAGCACTGAATAGGGGCCGGGCCGGGGGGCAGCTCTTTACTACGGGAGTGCTGCACTGAGGGAGGGCCAGTTTTCAGGGAGCACTGCACTGTCAGAGCGTCAAGAAGAAGGGTCTGCTATGTTCTCATTGGGTCAATATTGAAGGAATTCTGCATTATCAGAGTGTTAAAATTCAGGGAATGCAACAATTTCAGAAAGATGATGTTGATGCGGTGGTGGGGGGGAGCGGGAGCATAAGGTGGTGATGGGCAAGTGGTAAGTCATGCGACACCACTGAAGGGTCAGCACTGAGAGCAAGTCACCCTCTCAGAGGGTCAATATTAAGGGAGAGCTTCACTGTCAGGAGGTCAATCTTCAGACAGTGCTCCTGGACTGAGACTCAATATTAAGTGACTGCAATACTGTCAGAGGGTCAATGATGAGCACGTGCTGAAGTGTTGCAGAGTAAGTACTGAGGGAGTGCTGCATTGTCAGTGTCATCAATGAGTGAGCTCCACACTGTCGGAAGGCCAATTTTTAGCAAGTGCTGCACTGTCAGAGTGTCACTACTGAGGGAGAACTGCACTGTCAGAACAGTGAGTCATCACAGAGCACTGCACTGTCAGAGGGTCAATATTAATGGTATGCTACACAGAGTTGGGTTAGCAATGAGGGAGTGCTACACTGAGGGGAGTCAGTACGAAGGGAAACTGCCCTCTCAGAGGGTCAACAGTAAGAGTGTGCCAGCGGTTCAGTGCTGGGGAATTATAGCACTGAGAGACGGTCAGCAGTCCCTCAAGTCCTGACTCTCTGACAGATTAGTCACTCCCAGAGATTCGGTACTCCCTCATAACTAGCCGCCTGGCAACAAGGTACAAACTCAGAACTGACCCTCTGGCCATTATGCCCTCTCTCTGTTTTGACATTTTAAACATGAGGGTCTTCCCTTAATCATGGGGATTTTCAGCACTTCCTCAGTACTCCTGGCCCCCTGACAGTGTTGCACTACCTCAAACTGACCATATTAAAATGAGGCATCATCTCAATTTGATCCTTTGACAACGATGCACTCCCTCAGCACTGACCCTCTAACAATAAGGCACTCCATCAGTAGTGACCCTCTGCTGATAGTGCTGCAGGACCTCAGTACTGATCCTCCGATTGTGCGATTCCCTCAATTCGTATCCCATTACAATGAGGCACTGCATTCGTATGGCCCTCTGACGAAGTAGCACAGCCTCAGAAGTGATCCATTGACAATGAAGCTTTCCCTCGGTACTGACCCTCTGAGTGCTACTCGACCACAGCACTGACACTCTAGTCCTGCATAACTGTCTCAATTCTGACCTCAATCCTGACCCTCTGAGTGTGAGGCACTCGGTTCTGACCCTGTTACATTGACATTGCAGTTCTTCCTCATTGTTGACCCTCTTGCAGTGCAGAATTCGCTGACGCTCACGCACTCCCAATGCGGCATACTTTTAATACTGAACATCTGATAGGACTGCAGGGAGCTGACTCTGACAGTGCAGCATTCTCTCAGTATTGACCCTCTGACAGTATTTCGGGGAGTGCTGCATTGTCAGAGAGTCAGAACTGAGGAAGAGTTGCACTGTCAGTGGGCAAATATTCATGGGTTGCTTGGGTCAATTTTAATGGAGTTGTGCAGTGTGACACATTCAGTATTAAGAGAGTACTGCACTGTCAGAGGGTCAATGATGGGAGAGTGCTGTGCTGTTGGAAGGTGTGTCCTGAAAGGGAGCCGCCCTGCCAGAGGGCCTATATTAAGGCAGTGCAGCATTGTGTGAGGGTCGATATTGAGTGCATGCTCCTGTCTCAGTGGGTCAATTTGATGGGACAACATGCCTCTGAAACTAACTTGTTGGAGTGCTGCACCGCCTGAGGGTTCGTCTGAAGGGAGTGATGCCCTGTCAGATGATGAGCTTTCCCTCATCTTTAACCGTCTGACAGTGCAGCACTCCCGTAATATTAACCTGCTACCAGTGTGGCACTTGCTCACAATTGAACTTCTGACAGTGCACAAGTCCAACAAAATGATCCTCTTGAGTGTCGCACACACTCAATATTGGCCCTCCAACAGTGCAGCACTCCCTCAGGACTGACCGTCTGACATTGATACGTGGATCGTGTGGCAATCCTGTAATATTGACCCACTGACACAGCAGAACTCCCTCAATATTGTTTTTCTGACAGTATTGCACGACTGATCCTTCGGCAGTGCCCCTTGATATCAATCTTTTCACATTAGACCACTCCCTCAGCACTGACTCTCTGAATGTGCAGCACTTCTCAGGACTGATTCTGTGATATTTCAGCACTCCCACATCATTCACCCTCTGACAGTGCAGCCCTCCCTTTATATCAACCCTCCAACAGTGCAGTGTTTCCTTAATATTGGACCTCTGATTGTGTGATACTCCCTCAGTGCGAAACTCTGACAATACAGCACTCTCTCTGAAATAACTCTCTGATTAAGCACTTCCTCTGTGCTAACCCTCTGAAAATGGAGCTTTGTCTCATTACTGACCCTTTGCAGTGCTGCACTGCCTCAGTACTCACTCACCACAAGTGCAGCACTCCATTCAGAGTGATCCTCTGACAGTGTGGCACTCCCGTAATATTGGTCCACTGACTGTGTGGCACTCCCTTAATACTGACCTGCTCGCGGTGCATCACTGCTCTAATATCAAACCTGCAGCTCTATCAGAGGGTCTGTCCTGAGCAAGTGCCCCATCGTCAGCATGTCAATTCTGAGGCAGTTCCTCTATATCAGTGAGTCAACATTGAGGTAGCTCCTGACGGTCAGAATTACGGGAGTGCCTCATATTTAGAGGGTCATTAACTGAGGGACAGCCTCATGATCAGCGGGTCAGTCTTTACGGACTGCCTTATAGCCAGCGTGTCAGTTCTGAAGCAGTGCCCTCAATGTAACAGATTTAGAAATGGGGTAGGGGGCACATGATTAGAAGGTCAGTAGTAAGCTATTGGAACTTTGTCAGAGGGTCAGTACTCAGCGAGTGCCTCATTGACATCGGGTCCATACAGAGGGTTTGCACTGAGGGAATGCTTCCTTGTCAGAGATTCAGAAGTGAGAAAGTGCCTCATTGTCAGAGGCTCATTCCTGAGGCAGTGCCTCATTGTCAGAGTGACATAATCAGATAGCACTCCCTCAATTCTAAACCTTAATACTGACCCTCTGACAATGAAGCACTGCCTCAGGACTGACCCTATGATAATGAAGTGTTCCTCAGGACTGAACCATTGACGATGTGACTCTCCATTCGTGTTGACCTTCTGATAATGGGGTTCTCCTTCAGCACTGACCCTCTGACGGTTGTGCACTGCCTCAGTACTGACCCTCTAAATATCTGCCACTCCGTCAATTCTGACCTCCTTACGCTGAGGCATTACCTCAATCCTGACTGGGGTGCAGGTCTCTGGCACAGAGTCTGTCGCTCTTGCAACAAAGGGAAGGGGGTGTAGGAGGAGAGTGTTAGTCATTGGGGACTGAATAGTTAGAGGGACAGATAGAAGGCTTGTTTGGAACCGAAGAGACTCACGATTGTTGCGTTGCCTCCAGGTGCTAGGGTCCGTGTTGTCTCGGATAGTGTGTTTGGGGTCCTGAAGGGAGAGGGTGACCAGCCCCAAGCCATGGTCCACATAGGTACCAACGACATAGGTAGAAAGAGGGATAGGGACGTCAGGCAAGATTTCAGGGAGCTCCGCTGGAAGTTGAGAGCTCAAACAAACGGAGTGGTTATCTCTGGTTTGTTACCCGTGCCAAGTGATAGCGAGGCAAAGAACAGGCAGAGATTTCAGCTGAACACGTGGCTGCAGGGATGCTGCAGGTGGGAGGGCTTCAGATACATGGACAATTGGGGCTCATTCTGGGGAAGGTGGGACCTGTACAAACAGGACGGTCTCCACTTGAACCAGAGGGGCACTAATATCCTGGGCGGGAAATTTGCTAGTGCTGTTCGGGTGGGTTTAAACTAGCTTAGCAAGGGGATGGGAAACTGTGGTGTAGTTTCAGTACACAGGAGAAAGAGAATAGAGAGGACATGGACAGGACCTCAGTGTCACAGGAGTGTGCTGGCAAACAGCAAGCTGAATTGAAGTGTGCCTACTTCACTGCCAGGAGTATCCGGAATAAGCGAGGTGAGCTTGCAGCATGGATAGGTACCTGGGGCTTCGATGTTGTGGCCATTACGGAGACATGGATAGAGCAGGGTCAGGAATGGATGTTGCAGGTTCCAGGGTTCAGATCTTTGAGTAAGATCAGGTAAGGTGGGAAAAAAGGGGGAGGTGTGGCTTTGTTTGTCGAGGACAGTATAACGGAGGCTGGAAAAACTTTTGAGGAGGACTGGTCTCCTGAGGTGGGATGGGCTGATGTCAGAAACAGGAGAGGAGAGGCCACGCTGCTGGGAGTTTTTTAATAGGCCTCTGCAAAGTTCCAGGGATCTGAAGGAGAGGATTGGCAAAACGATTCTGGGCAGGAGTGAAAGGAACAGGGTCGTCATTATGGGAGACTTTAACTTCCTAAACATTGACTGGAAATGCTCTAAGTCTCGTACGTCGGCTGGATGAGTTTTCGTCCAATGCACGCAGGAGCGTTTCCCGACACGGTACGTCGAAGGGCCGACAAGAGGGGAGGCCACGCTGGATCTGGTACTTGACAGTGAACCAGGCCAGGTGTTTGATTTAGTGGTCGATGAGCACTTTGGAGAGAGTGACCATAATTCGGTTACGTTTAGTTTAGCGATGGAGTGGGAGAGGAACATGCCACAGGGCAAGACTTACAGATGGGGGAAGGCAATTATAATTGGGCAAGACTTAGGAGGCAAAGAATGGGGTAGCAAAATGCAGGGGATGGGGACAATCGAAATGGGGAGCTGGTTTAAGTAACAGATATTGCGTGTCCTTGATAGGTCCGTCCCTGTCAGGCAGGGGTCAGTGATAAGGTAGGGAAGCCGTGGTTTACTAAAGAAATTGTATCTCGCGTTAAGCAGAAGAGCGAGGCTTATGTGATGTTGAGATGAGATGGATCAGTTGATGTGATGGAGAGTTACAGATGAGCCAGGAAGGATTTAAAGAGAGAGTTAAGAAGAGCAAGGAGGGGTCCTGAGCAGTCATTCGCAGGTAGAATAAAGGAGATCCGTAAAGTTTTCTCAAGGTATGTGAGGAATATAAGGATGACTGGGGTAGGAATAGGGCCAATCAAAGACAGAAGTGGGAAGTTGTGTGTGGACCGGGTAGAGATCGGAGAGGTGCTAAATGAATATTTCTCATCTGTTTTCACTGAGGAAGAGGAGAATATCGTCGAGGAGACGACTGAGATACGTGCTATTAGACTTGAAAGGATTCAGGTTAGTAAGGAGGAGATGTTATCAATTCTAGAAGATGTGAAGCTAGATAAATCCCCTGGGCCTGAGAGGATTTTTCCGAGAATTCTCTGGAAAGCTCGGGAGGAGGTGGCGGAGCCCTTGGCTTTGATCTTTGAGTCCTCATTGTCTGCAGGTTTAACACCAGAGGACTGGAGGATTGCAAATGTTGTGCCCTTGTTCAAGAAGGGCAGTAGAGATGAGCCACGCAATTACAGCCAGTGAGCCTTAGGTCTGTTGCAGGAAAAGTTTTGGAAAGGGTTATAAGAGATCGGGTTTATTATCATCTCGGAAGCAACAATTTGATTGGAGATAGTCAACATGGATTTGTCAAGGGCAGGTCGTGTCTCACAAACCTCATGGAGATTTTGAGGAGGTGACCAAGCATGTGGATGAGAGAAGGCCAGAAGTGACGTAGTGCACATGGACTTGAGTAAAGCCTTTGATAAGGTTGCACACGGTAGGCTATTGGAGAAAATACGGAGCCATGTGATTGAGGGAGATTTAGCAGTTTGGATTAGAAACTGGCTTTGGGTAAAAAGGCAACCAGTGGTGTTTGATGGAAAATATTCAGCCTGGAGTCCGGTTACTAGTGGTGTGCCTCAAGGATCTGTTTTTGGCCCACTGCTGTTTGTCATTTTTATAAATGACTTGGATGCAGGCATAGGTGGATGGGTTAGTAAGTTTGCAAATGACACTAAAGTCGGTGGAGTGGTGGACAATGTGGAAGAATGTTGCATGTTGCAGGGAGACTTGGATAAAGTGCAAAATTGGGCGGAAAGGTGGCAAATGGAGTTCAATGCGAGGTGATTCGCTTTGGGAGGAATAATAGGAAGGTACAATACTGGGCCAATGGAAAGATTCTTGGTAGTGCGGATGTGCAGAGGGACCTTGGCGTCCATGTACACAGATATCTGAAAGTTGCCACCCATGTTGATAGTGCTGTGAAGAAGGCAAAGGGTGTGTTAGACTTGATTGGTAGAGTTCCAGAGCCGTGATGTCATGCTGCAACTGCACAAAACGCTCGTGCGACCTGTTCTGGTCGGTCCATTGCGGGACGAATTCGGAAGCATTGGACAAGGAGCAGAGGAGATTTACCAGGATGTTGCCTGGTCTGGAGTGAAGGTCTTATGAGAGAAGGCTGAGCGACTCGAGTCTGTCCTCATTGGGGAGAAGAAGGCTAAGAGGGCCTTGAATAGAAACATACAAGACGATCAGAGAAAGATGAGTCAGGGTGGACGGTGAGAGTCTTATTCCAAGGATGATCATGTTGGCTTGTACGAGGGGGCTCAGCTACAAATTGAGGGGTGATGGATTGAAGACAGATGTCAGAGGCAGGCTCTTTACCCAGAGAGTGGTAAGGGCGTGGAATGCCCTGCCTGCCAGTGCAGTTAACTCAGCCACATTCAGGGCATTTGAACAGTCCTTGGATAAGCATATAGATGATGATGGGATAGTGTGAGGGAATGGGCTTAGATTAGTTCACAGGTTGGCGCAACATCGAGGGCCCAAGGACCTGTTCTGCACTGTATTTTTCTATGTTCGCAGATGACACTAAAATGAGTGAGAGAGTAAAGTCTGAAGAGGACGATGAAAATCTGCGGAAGGATGCAGAAAGTTTAAGTGAATGGACAAGGGCCTAGCAGATGGAGTCCAATGATGGTAGATGTGAGGGTATCCATTTTGGTAGCAATTATGGAAAAATGGAGTCTTGCTGAAATGGTGAAAAATTGTAGCATGCTGCTCCTAGAGGGAGCTGGGCAGCCTTGTGTCTGAATCAGGTAGTTTGCAGATGCGGCTGGTCATTGAGACAGCAAATGGAATAGTGTCCTTCATTGCGAGAGTGATGCAGTTTAAAAATCGGGAGGGTATGCTACAGTTGTTTTGGGTGCTGGTGAGGCTTGGTGTGGAGTAGTTTGTACAGTTTTCGTCTCCTCACTTGAGAAAGGATGTACTGGCACTGGAGGGGGTGCAAAGGAGGTTCACGAGGTTGATTCCAGAATTAAAAATGTTGCTGTATGGGGAGAGATTGAGTAGACTAGGATTGCAGTCACTGGAATTTAGAAGAATGAGGGGTGATCTAACAGAAACTTTTAAAATTATGAAACAAATGGATCGGAAATTGTTTCCACTGATGGGCGAAATTCCAACTCGGGAGCACAGCCTCAAAATAAGTGTGAACAGATTTAAAACTGAGTTGAGGATGAGCTTCTTCATCCAAAGGGTTGTGAATCTGTGGAATTCTCTGCCCACTGAAACAGTTGAGGTTCCCTTGTTGAATGTTTTGAAAGCCAAAACAGATAGATCTTTGAACAGGAAAGGAATTGAGGGTTATGGTGAATGGGAGGGTAAGTGGAGCTGAGTCCGCAAAAAAGATCAGCGGAACGAGCTGGAAGAGACAGATGGCCTACTCCTGTTTTATTTCTAATGTCCGTACGTCCTTAGATTGCCATCCTTGTCATTCCTACTTCCCTGGAATAGGCCAGTTCTGAACTGAAGAGTAGGTCTTTCAATAACTCCCACGTATCAAATGTTGGCTTGTTCAATAAAAGCTCCTCCCAATTAATACTGCTCAGCTCCGACCTAACACTGATGTAATTTTCCCTCCCCCAATTTCGTCCCTTCCCACAAGGTCCTGATTATCCATGGCTGTCTTAAAATGTAAGGAGATGCGATCGCCCATTTAAGAAGCTCCTGGTTCACTGTTTTTCCCAAGTGGGAGTCAGCTACAGGCTTTCTTGTTCCACGATGGGGGAGGAAATGGCCTAGTGGTATTATTGCTGGACTGTTAATTCAGAGACTGAGATAACATTCTGGGGACCTGCGTTCAAATTGCAGCACAGCAGATGGTGGAATTTGAATTCAATATAAAAGAAAATCATGAATTAAGAATATAATGATGACCATGAATTCATTGCCAAATGTCAGAAAAACTCACCTGGTTCACTGATGTGCTTTCGGGAAGGAAACTGCCAGCCTTACATGATCTGGCCTACATGTGACTGCAGACCCACAGCAATATGATTGACTTTGAACTGTCCCCTGGGCAATTAGGGATGGACAATAAAGACTGCGTAGCTAGGGATGTCCTCCTCCCATTAACAAATAAATAAAATTGGATTCTACATCTTCCGATCCAAGATCGTTTCTTCCTCTCATACTAATTTCTTTGCTGACAGTCACTTTCCCTCCTGCCTGTCTTTTTGGAATGTCGTATAGCCCTGCGCACTTAGCTCCAGTGTTGATCTCCTTGTAACCATGTCTTTGTAATAGCTATAAAATCATGCCCGTCAACCTAGAAATGTGCTATTAATTTGTTGATTTTGTTCTGAATACAATGAGCACGCAAGCAAAGAGCCATGAATTTAGCTTTATCACTTGATTTCACCTCTTGACACTATTTACAGCTGTTTTCTGTTTGTACATGCTGTCTTTTCCAGTACCATGCTGAGTATTGTTATCCCGATAGTTCTTTCGTATCAGTCCGTGTGTATTCCTGGGCGAATGTGCTCGTGTGGTCTCAGGAGTTGCGGAGGTCACGGCTCTGGGACAGCTGTTTCATCGCCCTATGCTGCAGGTAAGAAGAAAAGAAAATCTCTTGCTCTGAGCTCTGCAAACCTGGGCAATGTCAAAAGGGAAACAAGGTCAAAAGAATTTCAACAAGAATCTCAAAATTAACTGCTGAATTCATATCAACATTACGGGGATCGCCCAACTTAGTGGCAACAACATCCCACTTTCTATTCTTCACAAACAATCCAAAGGCTGAAGTATCCGTATCCCTCTTAACTTTTATGGTTTTTGAGCTAATTTCTTGTTTCTGACTTGTGCATATTTGTGGTGCCTTATGACTTGTTGCATTTAGCAATTGATAAACTCACTCTCTCACGAGTTCAGGAGAAGCTAGTTTTATCGAATCCCCAGTGTGGAAACAGGCCAATCAGTTCAAAAAGCCCACAGCAACCCTCCAAAGAGCATCCCACCTAGACCCATCCCCATTCCCCTACTCTATCCCTGTTAGCCTCCATTTCCCATGGGTAATGTACCTAACCTACACATCCGTGGGCACTGTGGGGAATTCAGCATTGCCAATCCACCTAACCTGCACATCTCTGGACTGTGGGAGGAAACCAGAGCACCCAGCAGAAACCCACACAGACAAGGGGAGAATGTGCAAACTCCACACAGACAGTCATCCGAGGCTGGAATGGAACTCGGGTCCCTGGTGCTGTGAGGTAGCATTACTAACTACTGAGTCACCGTGTCACCCTGAGCTATCTTGACTCCTTCTGAAACATAGGAAGGTATCCACAAGACAAAGATCCTTTTTAATCAGCTTAATTCGTACCAACTGAGGTGGATCTAGTTGGGTGTGTAAAGAAGGGGAGTCTTTCACGAGGGAACTTAACAATTTGGGAGGCTCAGTCACCGAGGGAGCCTGACCCGAAGACTGGTCAAAACAATAATGATTCGATATGAATTAGTTAGAATGCAGCTGTTAACAGTAATCCCCCATCCCTATGTGGGAGCGAGATTTAACATTCAAAATCAAAACTGAAACTCTTGAAAAAGGTAGTTCAAAACAGCCAGTTCTCTGATTGAGGTTGTGGACTTGCTCGCCGAGCTGGCTTCTTATCATTCAGACGTTTCGTCACCATGATCGGTGACATCATCGGTACAGCCTCCAATGAAACGATGTTATTCTACTCTGTCTGGAATTGACACTGTCCAGTCTGTTACCATGAGTACTGTCATTTCCGGTTTTGATCTGTATGGGTTTGTGTGTGGGGGTCCAATTGTATCTGTTTGTTGGTTGCATTATGGGTGGAGAATCACGCCTCTCAGAGGACACTGCGACAAGGTAACCGTAGTAGCCCAAGCCAAGCATAGACACGCACAGGAATTCCGAGAGGCATAGTTCTGCACCCATTCTCCAGCCTCACGTTCTTGGTCTCTTCAGTCTGAATATGATCACTCAACCATATCCTTGATGACAAACAATGGAGTCTTACTTCCCAAAATCTACAAACAGGACTGTCCAGACAGATCCATTTGTTCTAATGATATCTTCTGCTGGAGGGATTCCGAAATATCTGCATTCTTCCTCAACTGAGCATTCCTTGCATTCGTGGTTGACAGAGCTGTCAGCCATGTCCATTGTGCTGCAGGGTTCCCAAGCGGAATATGAGTTGCTGTTCCTGCAACTTTGGGGTGGCATCACTTGTTGCACTGCAGGAGGCCCATGTTCAGTTTGGTTATGACTTTTGAGGAACGGATGGTCCCTTTGAGATTGAAATTGGAGAAAGATTTCAGGATTTTTTTATGTTCTTGTCTTTCTGTTATGCCCCTAGGAAAAAAGCAATGAAAGTGCCGTTAATTTTTTGCATGGCGAGCTGCTGCATACTATCCGGTCTCACACCATTACCAACACCTTGCCCTTGTGAAGGCAGATATGGATAAGGTTCTCAAAGCTGACAGAAGATTGAAACCACTCTAATCCTGTGACGATCGTAAGTTTCCCTTCTTTAAAAAAAAAATGCTTGCAGCTGAATTCGCATAATATAGAGCACAGTGGCTCTGGTTAACACCGCTGTCTCAATTCCACCCTTTGGTGACTTTCTGTGTGGAGTTTGCACATTCTCCATGTGCCTGCATGGGTTTTCTCTGGATGCTCGAGTTTGCTCCCACAGTCAAAAGATGTGCAAGGTCGGTGGATTGGCCATGCTAAATTTCCCAAGGTGTTCAGTGATGTGTAGGTTAGGTGAGTTAGAGGTGGATGGGTCTGGGTGGAATGCTGTGAGGGGCAGTGTGGACATGATGGACTGACTGACCTGTTTCCACACTGTAAGGGTTCTCTGATTCATGATTCCATGATTTTACTGAGCGCAAAGGGACAATATTAACTCCATGTTATAGGGATGATGAGTAGGGAGGGGGGGGAAAAAGAGGAGGGGGTGTAGCACTACTAATCAGAGAGGGTATCACAGCTACAGAAGCTTCCTTTGTCGAGGAAGATCTGCCTACCGAGTCAGTGTGGGTGGAAATTGGGAACAGCAAGGGAGTAGTCACCTCGTTAGGGGCTTACTACAGGCCCCCCAGTAGCAGCAGGGAGATTGAAGAAAGCATAGGTCGACAGATTTTGGAAAAGTGTGGACGCAGTAGGGTTGTTGTAATGGGTGACTTTAACTTTCCTAATATTGATTGGAACCTCCTTCGAGCAGAAGATTTGAATGGAGCTGTTTTTGTAAGGTGTGTTCAGGAGGGTTTCCTAACGCAGTACGTTGACAGGCCGACGAGGGGAGAGGCCATTCTAGACTTGGTGCTCGGAAACGAGCCGGGGCAGGTATCAGATCTTGTGGTGGGAGAGCATTTTGGTGATAGTGACCATAACTGCCTCACATTCTACATAGCTATGGAGAAGGAGAGGATTAGGCAGAATGGGAGGATATTTAATTGGGGAAGAGGAAACTATGATGCGATTAGACATGAGTTAGGAAGCATGGACTGGGAGCAGTTGTTCCATGGTAAGGGAACTATAGACATGTGGAGACGGTTTAAGGAACAGTTGTTGGGAGTGATGAGTAAATATGTCCCTCTGAGACAGGCAAGAAGGGGTAAGATTAGGGAACCTTGGATGACGAGAGCGGTGGAGCTTCTAGTGAAAAGGAAGAAGGTAGCTTACACAAGGTGGAGGAAGCTAGGGTCAAGTTCAGCTAGAGAGGATTACATGCAGGCAAGGAAGGAGCTCAAAAATGGTCTGAGGAGAGCCAGGAGGGGGCACGAGAAAGGCTTGGCAGAAGGAATCCGGGAAAACACGAAGGCATTTTACACTTAGGTGAGGAATAAGAAAATGGTCAAAGAAAGAGTAGGGCCGATCAGGGAGAGCGTAGGGAACTTGTGTGTGGAGCCTGAGGAGGTAGGGGAAGCCCTAAATGAGTTTTTTGCTTCTGTCTTTACGAAAGAAACCAACTTTGTAGTGAATGAAACCTTTGAAGAGCAGGTGTGCATGCTGGAATGGATAGAGATAGACGAAGCTGATGTGCTGAAAATTTTGTCAAACATTAAGATTGACAAGTCGCCAGGCCCGGATCAGATTTGTCCTCGGCTGCTTTGGGAAGCGAGAAATGCAATTGCTTCGCCACTTGCGAAGATCTTTGCATCCTCGCTCTCCACTGGAGTCGTACCTGAGGACTGGAGAGAGGCAAATGTAATTCCTCTCTTCAAGAAAGGAAATAGGGAAATCCCCGGCAATTATAGACCGGTAAGTCTCACGTCTGTCGTCTGCAAGGTGTTAGAAAGGATTCTGAGGGATAAGATTTATGACCATCTGGAAGAGCATGGCTTGATCAAATACAGTCAACACGGCTTTGTGAGGGGTAGGTCATGCCTTACAAACCTTATCGAGTTTTTTGAGGATGTGACTAGAAAAGTTGATGAGGGTCGAGCTGTGGATGTGGTGTTTCTGGACTTCAGTAAGGCAGTTGATAAGGTTCCCCATGGTAGGCTCATACAGAAGGTCAGGAGGAATGGGATACAGGGGAACTTAGCTGCTTGGATACAGAATTGGCTGGCCAACAGAAGACAGCGAGTGGTAGTAGAAGGAAAATATTCTGCCTGGAAGTCAGTGGTGAGTGGAGTTCCACAGGGCTCTGTCCTTGGGCCTCTACTGTTTGTAATTTTTATTAATGACTTGGACGAGGGAATTGAAGGATGGGTCAGCAAGTTTGCAGACGACACAAAGGTCGGAGGTGTCGTTGACAGTGTAGAGGGCTGTTGTAGGCTGCAGCGGGACATTGACAGGATGCAGAGATGGGCTGAGAGGTGGCAGATGGAGTTCAACCTGGATAAATGCGAGGTGATGCATTTTGGAAGGTCGAATTTGAAAGCTGAGTACAGGATTAAGGATAGGATTCTTGGCAGCGTGGAGGAACAGAGGGAGCTTGGTGTGCAGATACATAGATCCCTTAAAATGGCCACCCAAGTGGACAGGGTTGTTAAGAAAGCATACGGTGTTTTGGCTTTCATTAACAGGGGGATTGAGTTTAAGAGTCGTGAGATCTTGTTGCAGCTCTATAAAACTTTGGTTAGACCGCACTTGGAATACTGCGTCCAGTTCTGGGCGCCCTATTATAGGAAAGATGTGGATGCTTTGGAGAGGGTTCAGAGGAGGTTTACCAGGATGCTGCCTGGACTGGAGGGCTTATCTTATGAAGAGAGGTTGACTGAGCTCGGTCTCTTTTCATTGGAGAAAAGGAGGAGGAGAGGGGACCTAATTGAGGTATACAAGATAATGAGAGGCATGGATAGAGTTGATAGCCAGAGACTCTTTCCCAGGGCTGAAATGGCTAGCACGAGGGGTCATAGTTTTAAGCTGGTTGGTGGAAAGTATCGAGGGGATGTCAGAGGCAGGTTCTTTACGCAGAGAGTTGTGAGAGCATGGAATGCGTTGCCAGCAGCAGTTGTGGAAGCAAGGTCATTGGGGTCATTTAAGAGACTGCTGGACATGCATATGGTCACAGAAATTTGAGGGTGCATACATGAGGATCAATGGTCGGCACAACATTGTGGGCTGAAGGGCCTGTTCTGTGCTGTACTGTTCTATGTTCTGTTCTATGTTCTATGACATCCAGCGGCTTCTCTTAACACTCACACACTTTTTTTCCTCCAGGTATTGACCACTCATCATTTCTAATTCCTCATCTCATCTCTCTCTCATGCGCTCTCTCTCTCTCTGTCTCTCTCTCTCTGTCTCTCTCTCTCTGTCTCTCTCTCTCTCTCTGTCTCTCTCTCTCTGTCTGTCTCTCTCTCTCTGTCTGTCTCTCTCTCTCTGTCTGTCTCTCTCTCTCTGTCTGTCTCTCTCTCTCTGTCTGTCTCTCTCTGTCTCTGTCTGTCTCTCTCTGTCTCTGTCTGTCTCTCAGTCTTTATCTTTCCTCTCCCTGTTCTCCCCCATCACTTCACTCACAGGCACCAACAGAGGTTCACAGTCACACTATGTTGCACATGCATATTCTGTCCCTCATGCACAAACACACTACACACACACAAAAAAAAGTCAGGAACACAGTCTCTCACGAACACACTCTGTCACATTCTCACTCATTCATACTCCATACCGTCTCACAGTCGTACACGGTCTTGCACACATTCTGTGGCACACTTGCATGCACTGTCGCAGGATCACTTGCCAATGCTCTTACTCTCAAGTACACACACACTACCACAAATCTCTCCCTCACACACTTAGGTTTGCAAATTCACTTGCTGTCAAGCTCACTCACACTTACAGAGACACTCACTCCCTCATGCATGCTGTAACACTCCCTTCTTGTGCTAACTCCCTTTCACACACTCTCAAGCACAGTCACTGGCACACACATTCTGTCGTGCGCACACACACACTTTCATGCACTGTCTTTGCACTCTTGAGCACAAACATATGCTCACCTCTCTCTTGCACACAGTCAATTTGATTTGAGTCAGAGATAATGGGAGTTGCAGATGCTGGAGAATCCAAGATAATAAAATGTGAGGCTGGATGAACACAGCAGGCCAAGCAGCATCTCTGATGAAGGGTCTTGGCCCGAAACGTCAGCTTTTGTGCTCCTGAGATGCTGCTTGGCCTGCTGTGTTCATCCAGCCTCACGTTTTATTATCTTGATTTGAGTCATCATTGTCACATGTGCCCAGGTACAGTGAAAAGTTTTCTTCTGCATGCAGTATAGACAGGTGATATCAAACAAGGCGCATTAGTGAAACGGAACATAGTGACAGCTACAGAGAAGATGCACAGAGAGCAAGATCAAAATTAGATTTAAGCTTTTCAGTGTCCTATTCAGATGTCCAATAACAGCGGTGAAGAAGCTGTTCTTGAATCTTTTCACGCATGCATACAAACTTTTTTTACATCTTCCCTTCAGAAAAAGGGAGAAGAGAGTGTAATTGTGGGGTGAGAAGGGCCTTTGATTATGTCAGTTTCTTTCCCGAGGCAGCGGGAAGTGTAGGTGGAATCAACGAATGGAAGGCTGGTTTGCATGATGGACTATGCTGTGTTCATGACTCTGCAGTTTCTTGTGGTCTTAGGAAGAGCTGTTGCCAAACCATGCTGTGACATGCATCCAGATAGGATGCTTTCTCTGGTACGTAAATGAAAGTTGACCTTGTGGACACTCCAAATTACCTTAGCCTGCTGGGGAAATAGAGACATTTGGTGTGCTTTTTTGCCCATTGCAACGATCTGGGTGGACCAGGAGAGATTGTTGGTGATCGACACTCTCAACTATCTCCACCTCAGCAACATCTCTCACTGTCTGATGCAGGCGCTCACACACTCACATTCTGTCACCTATTCTGTCTGTCTGTCTCTCCCTCATCGCCCATCTCTCTCTCTCGCACTCTCTCTCTCTCTCGCGCTCTCTCTCTCTCTCTCGCGCTCTCTCTCTCTCTCTCTCTCTCGCGCTCTCTCTCTCTCTCTCGCGCTCTCTCTCTCTCGCGCTCTCTCTCTCTCGCGCTCTCTCTCTCTCGCGCGCTCTCTCTCTCTCTCTCTCTTTTTCTCACACACGAACTCATTGCTCAGTATTCCATGGTATCTGAATTGTTGGAAGAATTAACTTAGACTGAGCGTGGATTTTCTCCCAAATTAGTTATGACAAAGCAGAACCAATTCTGCCTGGAAGAAGAAAGGCAGGAGCCATAATAATGAGGGATTGTTTTCCTGGAGGAACCGTGCTGTGATATGCATCCAGATAGGATGCTTTCTGTGGTACATCAATGAAAGTTGCCCTTGTGGGCACACGGAATTGCCTTAGCCTCCTGGGAAGTAGAGACGACGGTGTGCTTTTTTGCTCATTGCGATGATGTGGATGGACCAGTGAACTAATCTAAGCCCATCCCCCTACACGATCCCATTATCATCCATATGCTTATCCAAGGACTGTTGAAATGCCCCTAATGTGGCTGAGCTAACTGCATTGGCAGGCAGGGGGTTCCACATCCTTACCACTCTCTGAGTGAAGATCCTGCCTCTGATATCTATCTCAAATCTATTATCCCTCACTGTTTAGCTGTGCCCCCTCATACAAGCTGACGTCATCATCCTCGGTAAAAGACCCACACTGTCCACCCTGTCTCATCCACTGATCATCTTGTATGTCTCGATTAAATCCCCTCTGAACCACCTTCTCTCCAATGAGTACAGACCCAAGTCCCTCAGCCTTTCTTCAGAAGACCTTCGCTCCGGACCAGGCAACATCTCCTCTGCACCTTTTCCAATGCTTCCACATCCTTCCTGTAATGGGGCGACCAGAACTGTATGCAGTATTCCAAATGAGACCGCACCAGCTGTTTGGACAGTTGCTCTGGATCTCAATCCCACTGCCAATAAAACCTAAAACACCGTAAGCCTTGTTCACAGCCCTATCAACCTGGATGGCAATTTTCAGGGATCGACATAGATGGACACCCTCTGCACAGCAACACTACCAAGAATCTTTCCATTGACCCAATATTCTGCCTTCCTATTATTCATCCCAAAGTGAATCACCTCACATTTATCCGCATTGAACTCCATCTGCCACCTTTCCGCCCAATTCTGCAGTTCATCCAAGTCTACCTGTCACCTGCAACACTCTTCCACATTGTCCACCACTCCACCGACTTGAGTGTCATCTGCAAACTTACTAACCGATCTACCAATGCCTCCGTCCGAGTCATTTATAAAAATGACAAACAGCAGTGGTCCCAAAACAGATCCTTGAGACAAACCAGTAGTAACCAGACTCCAGGCTGATTATTTTCTATCAACCACCACTGGTTGCCTCCTTAGCCAAAGCCAGTTTCTAATCCAACCTGCTAAATCTCCCTCAATCCCATGTCTCCATGTTTTCTCCAATAGCCTACCATGTGGAACCTTATCGAAGGCTTTACTGAAGTCCATGTCCACCACGTCAACTGCCCGACCCTCATCCACGTGCTTGGTCACCTTCCAAAATTACTCAATGAGGCTTGTGAGACACGACCTGCCCTTGACAAATACATGTTGACTATCTCCCATCAAATTGGTGCTTGCTCGATGATTATAAATCCTATCTCTTAAAATGCTTTCCAAAACTTTTCCTGCAACAGACGGAAGGCTCACTGGGTTTATAATTACCTGGGTCATCTCTACTGCCCTCTTTGAACAAGGGCACAACATTTGTAACCCTCCAGCCTTCTGGTACTAAACCTGTAGACAATGAGGACTCAAAGATCAAGGCCAAAGGCTCCGTCACCACCTCCGCAGCCTCCCAGAGAATCTGAAAGTTTTGAAGGATGATGCGTTGTATCCGGAGGTTCGTGGGGTGGTACGTCAGGACGAGGGAGACTTTGTTTTGGTTGTTGTCGCGGGGTGGGGTGAGGGGATTTGTTGCAGGAAATGCTGGAGACACGGTCGAGGGCGTTATCAACCACAGAGCGGGGCAAGTTGTGGTCCTTGAAAAATGAGGACATCTGAGATATACAGGAATAGAAAACCTCATCCTGGGAGTGCAGATGCAGAGGCAAAGGAATGGGGAATAGGGGATGAATTGTTGCAGGAATATGGTGGGAGGAGGTGTAATCTTGGTAGCTGTGGGAATTGGTGGAGTTGAAATGGATATTTGTTTCTCAGTGGTTGGAAATAGAGTGGTCCAGGTAGGAGAGAGAGGTATCAGAGATTGTCCAGGTTCACTTCAAGTTCGGGAGGAAGGTGTTGGTGAAGCGGATGAACTGTTAGAGCCCCTTGTGGGAACACGAGGTGGTGCCGATACAGTCATCAATGTAACGGAGGAAGAGGTGGGGTTGAGGGCCAGTGTAGGTACGGAAGAGGGAGCGTTCCATGTAACCTACAAAGAGGCAGGCATAGCTTGGGCCCATTTGGCTACCCTGGCCACCCTCTTTGTCTGTAGGAAGTGGGAGGAATTGAAAGAGAAACTGTTGAGGGTTGTTCAAGGACCGGAACTTCCCCCTCCTCAGTGGCCAAAAACACCTTCGACCGTGTCACCCGCGTTTCCCACAACTCATCCCTCACACCCGCACCCCATAATAACTACCAAAACAGTGTCCTCGTCGCCCTCACGTACCACCCCACCAACATCCGGATTCAATGCGTCGTCCTCCGACCCTTCTGCCATCCGCAATCCGACCCCACCACCAAAGACATTTTTCCCACCACCCTTAGGTGACCCCCTTATCCGCTCCACACTCCCCTCTAGCACTCCCTACACCCAGCACTTTTCCCTGCATATCCATAACAACGTTTAAAATTCACTGGTCCCGATACCTCACCCCCATCCCAGGCCCCAGGAAGAATTTCCTCATCAAACAGATGTTTACCTGCACATCTGCTCATGTGGTAGACTGTATCCACTGTTGCCATTGTGGCCCCCTCTACATCAGGGAAACCAAACAGAGGTTTGGGGACCGCTTCACCTGTGCTCAGTTTGGACGAAAGAACTGCACCTCCCAGTCGCGAACTGTTTCGACTCTCCCTACCAATCCTCAGGTAACATGTCCATCCTGGGCCTCCTGCAGTGCCACAACGATGCCACCTGAAGGTTGCAGGAGCAGCACCTCATATTGCGCTTGGGAACCCTGCACTCCATGGTATCAATGTGGACTTGACAAGCTTCAAAATCACCCCTCCCCCTCCCGCATCCCAAAACCAGCCCACCGATCCCATCCTGCCACCTCAAACCCCACCCCCATTTCCTACCTCCTAACCTCTTCCCGCCCCGGAGACCTGTTCGTCCTCCCCGGACTGGCCTATCTCCTCCCTACCTCCCCACCTACACTCACCTCTGCTGGCTCCATCCCCACCTCTTTGACTTGTCTGTCTCCTCTCCACCGATCTTCTCCTCTCTGCATCTTTGATCCGCCTCCCCCTCTCTCACTATTTGTTTCAGAACTCTCTCCCCCTCCCCCTTTTCTGATGAAAGGTCTCGGCCCAACCTGTCAGCTTTTGTGCTCCTCAGATGCTGCTTGGCCTGCTGTGTTCATCCAGCTGCACACTTTGTTATCTCTCCATCTCTTAACAACCTCATTAAGTGAGTTCTAGAGCGAACTATGCAGGGTAGACTTTGGGTTTATCATTCTCACTTGCCAGTCCTGAAAGATGAAAGTTGGTTTGTGTTGGATGTTTGTCTCATAGCTATGAAAGATATCCTGAAAGGATTTTTCAAATCTTTTGTTGAGAATTGTACCCATTTAGTCACTAATCCTTTTCCTTCTTTAAAGTTTCCTTGGTGGTGACAAATTTCAAATATCTGCAGAATTTTATTTGGCTTTGTATTGGTTCTCTGTGATTCTCTGTTAATGGCTCCGCGACCTGCCAGCTAATTACAGAATTTATCATTGATGTGCCTGTACCAAAATCTTTCGTCTTATACTATATATCCCAATTTCAGGAGAAAGTCCATAGAGACCTTTTAAAGGAAAGGGGATCAGAAAGAAAATCTATCGATCAAAATCATGAATAGTTGATAAATTATTTGCATTCCATGTTTCCAGAACCTGCCCCGGAAGAGAGAGCCCAGAGAATTGCCAAAGCTGTCCGCAAACAGTCAATAGAAGTGAAGGAAAATTGGGAACAACTGAAAATCCGTGCGAGCAACTGGCAGAAACAGGTGGAAAAGGCGTTGGAGAAACTTCAAGAACTGCAGAAAGTTCTGGATGATCTTGAGGCTCATGTGATAACAGCTGAGGGGGTCCACACTGATCGGCAACCTGTGAGTGACCTGCTTCTTGACTCATTGCAGGATCACTTTGATAAAACCACAGTAAGTGCAATTACATTTCACTTCACTTATGAACAGATGTAACCACAATGTTGTATCGAGACGATCAGTAATATGAGTACTTCAGTAATATTGATTGAATGGTTGTTAACTTAATTTGCAAATTAAAACTTAGTTGAGCATGCCTTCTGATGATATCACATGGTTAATATTAGTATAGTTGAGGATTCTATTAGTCAGTGACATCAGCTGAGTTATCTACTTGTTGCCATGTTATCAGGGTTAAAGGTCAAGTCTTAGCACGCCATTTGGCGACTCCTTAGAGAGAGACAACTGGTTATGATTTAACCTGAAGATCACCATGCCTCAGGGAAGTAGAGGGGTTGAGGCGAAGACCCTTTGTGGTCAGCTCACTGGTGTGGCAATTGAGCCCTCTCTGCAGGGCATCAGTCTGCATCACAAACCAACTGAATTTGAATAGAGTTTAGGATTGGAGAGCCATCCATGCAATTATTTTTTTTCAATGAATGTTTCTCACTGGGACTCTCTCACAGGCACACTTTTTAAAAGCCAGCTCAGCCATACAGGCGAGATCAGTTCCTGATCTCAGCTGAATTTTTTGACCTGGGGTGGGTCAGCGTTAGGAGTTCATTGATTGGAATGAATTAGCGAGAGGGATACTACACGTGAATAGATCGATGTTTTGAAAAGAGGATGAGATATGAGCAAAAGTTGAATTGATGTGGAAGACCAGCCACAATCATCATCGACGGTGGAGCAAGCTTGAGCGGCCATGCAACATTGTGCTGCCGCTATTTGACTTGTTCTGTGGAAAGGAAGGAAACTGGTCCAAGTGTCAAAAATGCCGAAGACCACATCATTCTACAACCTCAAAATTTGATTGTGTTCAGCATATTATCACTCCTGGTACCCCTAAATCCTGGTCTGTCATCTCAGCAGCTCGACTCTGCCCAAAAGCTGGTTACTTGTGACATTTTTGAGGGATCTTCCCAAGTCTGAAAATCATTTTTGTTTTTGTACAATCAGAGTTGGCCAGTGTGGAAGGAGGTCGTTTGGCATATCGTAGCTCTTTGAAATAACTCCCCAATTCGTCCCCCTCTGGTTGGCAATGACTTCAACCACTTATAAAATCTCTTTAATGGAGGGAGACTTTGAAGGCATCTGATTGGAGTATTAACGATCCCAGAATACAACTGAGCCTTATTAAGTTGTTAGTTCTGATGATCAAGAGCTTGATGAAAGAGGATTGTTTGAAAAAGTGCCTTAAAAGAGGAAATGTACAGAGGCTAAGAGGTGTAGGAAGTTAGCGAGGTTTGAGAAGATTTGTTGCTTGGGTTGAGGTTCTGGATGTGAGTTTGCTCGCTGACGGTGTAGGAAGTCTCTTCTTGGGTTTGAAGCCGACACAATTAAATGTTTGGCAACGAGTCGTGGGCTGTTTAAAATCAAGAGTGGGCAAGCGGACATAATTAGACGAGTGCAGATGTCCTGAAGTATGGTTGGACTGGTGGAGATTACCAAAATAGCGATAGGCATAGCCAAGTAACGATTTGTAAACAAAAATGAGAATTTAAAAAAATTCCTGTTAATAGTATCAGTCAGGTTTTTTTTTGAGAATAGGAATTGGTTCAAGTTGAGACTCAGGCAGTGGAGTTTTAGACGACCTCAAGTGTTCAATGGACAAATGTGGGTCTCCATCAGGGAATGCATTGGAATTGTCAGGTCCAGAAGTGAAGTAGTTCCAGGTGAAGGTTTCACTGCTAATGAGCCAAGACAAAAGACAGGTAGGCAGGATTGAAAAGATGTAAAGAGACAGCTTTAGGGATTGCATGAACGTGTGGTCGGACGTTCATCATGGGATAAACAAGATGCCAAGGTTGTGCTGAGACAAGTGTAATATTACATTGTTGCCAAGGCGGAGTAATGCAATCAGCAGGTCGTGAATAGAGATTGGTGTGGGGACCACAAAGTGGTCTTCCCAGTTTGAAATTGTTATCTCCACATAGTTGCGCAACTTTATGTTCTGTTCAAAAGGCATTACTGACAAGGAAACAGAAGTTAGCCATTTGTTTACTTGTCAATATATCTTGATTTTTCCACCATGTTCTCCAATTATTGACACAAGATGTGCAGTGTACGAAGTGAACCGTTCAAACCTTAAAAGGAGATGTTAAAATTGTGGAATATAAAGTTAAATTTATTTTATTGAAAATTTAAATAAATTACATGAAGGTTTGACCAAGACTGCAAGGAATTAGATGGAACACCAGATGAATAAAACAAGCAGTAGTAAGGTGGTATTAGCTGGATGTTCCTGAAGAAAGAGAACGCAGCCAACCTTTCTTCCATAAGGGGGATGAATTGTGTGGTGTCAGACACAGTCGATGAAATCATTCCTTCTGTCTTTACTGTCTGACTAGACTATGGTTGTAATATTTCCTTTTTTAAGCGCTCAACGTTAGACATAGTTCACTTGACATTCTCATTTTATAAATTTTAAGAAGTTGACTTATTGTCAAGTCACGATAGGATTGAAAACACATTCTATAAGTGTTTGAAGTCAGAAGTCACATGACACCAGCTTGTCGTCCAACAGGTTCATTTGAAATCACACAAGCTTTTGGAGTGCAGCCCCTTCATCAGGTGCAGTTCGTGAGGTGACCACAGAGAGACACAGCTTATAAGCAGAGAGATCAAAAGATCATAGAATTGGCGTGAGTGGAGTGTCAGATAATAACTCTATACAGGTGACCAAGAGTGTTAGAGGCAAGTAAAGCGTTTATAAAGTCAATGTCAGTGCTGTGTTGTCATGATAATCAGGCAGCGCAACAGGAATGTACAAAAGGTGACATCTCAGGTCAGACTCTGACTTGTAGTTTAGAGGCTTGTGTTCAGAATCTGTCTTAGAGTTTTAACCTTTATTTCAAAAGCAAGAATTTATAAGATACCACACTGACTGTAACTACAAGTTGTGTGCTTCTTCAACAAAATATCTGCAAACAAACAAACATCCTGCATGAAGACTTATTATCTGACACTCCACTCACACCAGTTGTATGATGTTTTGATCTGTCTGCTTATGAATTGTGTGTCTGTGTGTTTTCCTCCCTGACCGCACCTGATGAAGGGACTGCACTCCAAAAGCTTGTGTGATTTCAAATAAACGTGTCAGATTATAACCTGATGTCATGTGACTTCTGACTTTGTCTGTCCTACTCCAACACCAGCACCTCCAAATTATAAGTGTTTGGAACCAAGTGAGTGCAACAGGTACATATCGAACATTTGACTTCGGAAGAATGCCGAGTGCTGAAAAGTTCATTAATAACAAAGGATTTCTTCATTATGCCATCTATCGTAACATGCTGCGTCTCAGTCACAATGAAAGGATGGCCACTTGAATTTAGCAGGGCCACCAACAGTTATGGACATTTTTAGCATGGGAGGAGGCCATTCAACCTATTTTAACTGTCCCAGCTCTCTCCCAGCGCAACAAAATTAATCCTTCTCTCGAACTCATTCCACATATTTCACAGAATTGAAATATATAGGTACACACTTAAGAGATTTTAACATCAAGTGAGCAGTTCTCGCACTTCACCTTGTCACTAAAAATGGAAAATGTGACTTACAAGGAGTGGGTCTTTATTTTGTTCTGTTTTGATGATGAAGCAGATGCAAGTCAAAGTGCTGGAACTGGCGTCTTGAACTTAGCAACTGTTCAACGTGTATAAAATGAATTCTGTGCACATCTACTAAAAGCAGTTTTATGGAAGGAAAAGGTACCAAAGAAGATTTGGTGTATTTTGCTTGATGCTATTATACTCCAAACTGTGAAAACAGAACTCGACGACTGTGAGTGTTGAGTTCTGAGAGGGTGCTATCTTGTTTGAATGTACATTGCGAAGCCTAGGCCTATTTTCCCAACAGCAAAATTGGTAATCCAGCAAGAAATGGCTATTTGTCACATTTGTTGGCTGGAAGTGTCTGTTGAAAGTTTGAGTACAGTTTCCTCCTATACAGGTGCTTAACCTGCTTTTACAGTTGGAACATTTGTTGTGCCAATGAAAATTTTTTGAATGGTTTCACCTCCAGTTTTCCACTTTATACATATTTGGTATTTTTTCAGGGTAAGGACTAGCTTCAAAATCTGAGATTGGGTTTTGAAAGACAGCAGCCTTTGTTTTGGAGAGACAATGGGAACTGCAGATGCTGGAGAATGCGAGATAACAACGTGTGGAGCTGGATGAAGACAGCAGGCCAAGCAGCATCTTAGGAGCACAACAGCTGACGTTTCGGGCCGAGAACCACCTTCAGAAAATGGGGAGGGGGTGCGGGTTCTGAAATAAATAGGGAGAGAGGGGGAGGCGGATGGAAGATGGATGGAGGAGAAGATAGGTGGAGAGGAGAGTATGGGTACGGAGGCAGGGAGGGGATAGGTCAGTCTGGGGAGGCCGGACAGGTCAAGGGAGCGGGATGAGGGGAAACAGGGGTGCGGTATGAGGTGGGAGGGGGGATGGTTGAGAGGAAGAATAGGTTAGGGAGGCGGGGACGAGCTGGGCTGGTTTTGGGATGCAGTGGCAGGACAGGAGATTTGGAAGCTTGTGAAATCCACATTGATACCATTGGGCTGCAGGGTTCCCAAGCAGAATATGAGTTGCTGTTCCTGCAACCTTCGGGTGGCGTCATTATGGCACTGCAGGAGGCCCAGGTTGGACATGTCCTCTCGGGAATGGGAGGGGGAGTTGAAATGGTTCGTGACTGGGAGGTGCAGTTGTTGATTGCAAACTGAGCGTAGGTGTTCTGAAAAGCGGTCCCCAAGCCTCTGCATCGTTTCCCCAATGCAGAGGAAGCCACAACGGGGACAGCGGATGTTTTGGATATTTCTTAAGCATTGATTTTCATTCAGAGTTGGTTGGATTTTGCTGAAGCAATAGACATAACTCACTATGACGTAGACAATGTCAGAGTTAATGTTTCGCAGCCTGTGACCCTTCCTCAGATCCCACTCTTCACTGATGCTGCCAGACCTGCTGAGCTTTTCCAGCAACTTCTGCTTTTGTTGCTGATTTACAGTGCCCACAGTTTTTTTGTTTTTTACGACACAGACAAAACTTGATCTCTGCAGGAAGCATGATGCTGCATTCTCCAACTTCCCTGCCTTTTTGTAATATAATATTGTCTTTTTAGGACAGAAGCTCTCTGATGAAGGGTCTCGGCCCGAAACGTCAGCTTTTGTGCTCCTGAGATGCTGCTTGGCCTGCTGTGTTCATCCAGCCTCACATTTTATTATCTTGGAATCTCCAGCATCTGCAGTTCCCATTATCTCTGGCTTTTTTTTGTTTGTTTTAACTTCCGCACATACTTTCTATGCAGGTTAAAAGTCTACACCTTTTCAGTTCTCTGCTGCATAATGAAGACTTGGAACAATTTTTTTATGTAAAGTAGAAAATCAGTGTGGTTTGTTTTCCAAAATGTGATGTGTAAGTGCAACACTTAACAGTGTGTTCATCAAACTATTGTTTCCTTTGATCTTTGTGTTGCAGAAATTTCCAGAATCATTTCATATATTTTTTTTGATATATTTTAGCAGCTTTCCTGGAGCAAGTCTGTTTTCCTTCGGATGAGACGACTTTCAGACATAGTCCCTTTATTATGAGATTTAATTGCGGTAAAATGAGGAGCATTTTTATTCACTGAGACACATGACTATATGTTTAAAGCATTGGAAAATGCGTTCTGTTCAGACTGTCATGTTATCTGGTGTTTGTACCAGGCTTTCCGATTAAATGCAAGTGATTAAGGATGCTAATGATGCCACATGTTATTACAAGAGGAAATGAACATACAAGTAAGGATTTTATGCCACATTTATACATAGCATGGACCGTGCAGCATGGATGCAGTGACTGAGTGAAATGGGATGCAGTGACTGAGTGAAATGGGATGCAGTGACTGAGGGAAATGGGATGCAGTGACTGAGGGAAATGGGATGCAGTGACTGAGGGAAATGGGATGCAGTGACTGAGGGAATTGGGATGCAGTGACTGAGGGAAATGGGATGCAGTGACTGAGGGAAATGCTCACAGCGAATTGCCCCCTCCATCCTGACCCGCTCACAGCGACTTGCCCCTGCAGTCCTGACCCGCTCACAGCGACTTGCCCCTGCAGTCCTGACCCGCTCACAGCGACTTGCCCCCTCACTCCTGACCCGCTCACAGTGACTAGACCCTGCAGTCCTGACCTGCTCACAGCGACTTCTCTCTGCAGACCTGACCCACTCACAGCGAATTACCCCTGCAGTCCTGACCCGCACGTTGCGACTTGCCCCTGCAGTCCTGACCCCCTCACAGCGACTCGCCCCTTCAGTCCTGTCCCAATCACAAGGACTTGCCCTCTCTGTCCTTACCCGCTCACAGTGACTTGCCCCTGCAGTCCTGACCCCCTCACAGTGACCTGCCCCCTCACTCCTGACCCGCTCTGCATTGAGGAAACCAAGCAGAGGCTTGGGGACCGCTTTGCAGAACACCTCCACTCGGTTCGCAACAAACAACTGCACTTCCCAGTCGCGAACCATTTTAACACCCCCCTCCCATTCCTTAGACGACATGTCCATCATGGGCCTCCTGCAGTGCCACAATAATGCCACCCGAAGGTTGCAAGAACAGCAACTCATAATCCACTTGGGAACCCTGCAACCCAATGGTATCAATGTGGACTTCACCAGCTTCAAAATCTCCCCTTCCCCAACTGCATCCCAAAACCAGCCCAGTTCTTCCCCTCCCCCGACTGCATCACAAAACCAGCCCAGCCTGTCTCCGCCTCCCTAACATGTTGTTCCTCTGACCCATCCCTTCCTCCCACCTCAAGCCACACCTCCATTTCCTACCTACCACCTCATCCTGCCTCCTTGACCTGTCCGTCTTCCCTGGACTGACCTATCCCCTCCCTACCTCCTCACCTGTACTCTCCTCTCTCCCTATCTTGTTTTCTCTCCATCTTCGGTCCGCATCCCCCGCCTCCCTATTTATTCCAGTTCCCTCTCCCATCCCCCTCTCTGATGAAGGGTCGAGGCCCAAAATGTCAGCTTTTGTGCTCCTGAGATGCTGCTTGGCCTGCTGTGTTCATCCAGCTCCACACTTGGTTATCTTGGATTCTCCAGCATCTGCAGTTCCCATTATCAGTGGCATTTTCCTCTTCATCAAAGTTTGTGCAAAAGCAACACGATATGGGGCGGCACGGTGGCTCAGCGGTTAGCACTGCAGCCTCACAGCACTGGGGACCCAGGTTCAATTCCAACCTCAGTCTGTGTGGAATTTGCACCTTGTCCCTGTGTCTGTGTGGGTTTCCTCCAGGTGCTCCGGTCTCCTCCCACAGTCCAAAGATGTGCACGCTAGGTGGATTGGCCATGCTAAATTGCCCATCGTGTTCATGGGCGTGGGTCTGGGTGGGATGCTCCAAGGTTTGGTGTGCACTTGTTGGGCCAAAGGGCTTGTTTCCACACTGGAGGGAATCTAAACAAACCTGTTCCCACATCTCCATGTACCCTGCTGATCACTGCACACAGAGATGTTTGATAACAAAAGGATAACAATAATATTCAAACCCAGTGCTGGAGATGTATTTTAAATACACTGAGGCCAGTGTCGATCTCCAATTCAACTTTTGTTTACAAATGAACTGTCTTCAACTTTAGCACTGCCTCATTCAGAGATAGTTGCCAGGGTGTCAGCATCTCTGACCCTCACACTTCTTATCTGTCAGCCAGGGCTCCCTGATTTGGGCTGTTAATATGGAACAATCAGGCAACTCATATTCTGTGAGGTTCAACTGGCCGACCTGGTCACAAACCAGTGCGGTGTGTTCATCGAAAATCAAACGTACTAGAAAGATACCATTCCATACCAGTGTAAAGGAAGGCATGAGGCTAAACTGGGGAGGGAAGGGAACTGCTTATTGGGGGTGGCCCAGAGAGTGGAAGAAAATTGAATGGGAAGAAGACCATTTGAGACTGAGGGAGAGAGATGTAATTGCCTGAATGAGGCATTCCAATTGCGAAATGGATTTTAGTGTGTACACCATGTTCAGTTTCCCCGATCTTAATCTGTACTCCTCTTTAAATCATTAGTATCTGAAATTTCTGTATCATTTCCAAATGTTCTGTCTCTAATGTTATGCTGTTGGAATTGGTTGAACTGCAGAGATATTATTTATTTGCACAAATGTGTTCAGTGAAATGAGTTGCATGCTATATATGTATTATTCTTCCTGATTCTATTGTACGCATACAAATTAAAGTTAGTTCCACTTTTGAACAACAAACTGCTTTTAGATGTCTGATGTATCTCATTTGCCTGCCACTTACTCTTGTTGATGAGTTGTGTTTCTGTTTTGTGAAGAAATATGAATGAGCTGGAGCACTAATGGCAATGCCCAATGTGGTGATCTTCCAACATTGCAGCTGGAAGGTGGGGCAGGGAGGGGGATGGGTTTCACAAGAACTATTACATCACCTGTCTCTCCATTTCCCTCTGTATGTGGCAGCACTGAGACAGTGAGGAGAATGAAATGCAGCCTGAAGGGGAATCTGGCTGTAGTCTCAAAGGCACGGGCTGAATGGAAGAGGACAGAAAGGATTCACTCAGAGGAAGAGAAGATCAGACTAGACTGACTGTGAAACAGGCAGTAATCATTGGCAAGTTACTGATAGGAGGGTGAATCAATCGGGCTCACTTTAAGACTGTTCACAGTTACCATATAGTTTGTGGGAGATGTGTAGATCAGGCCAGGCTCATAGAGAAACGCTTCCCGGAGTAATTAACATGGAGACCCCACTGGGAAAGAGTGAGGGGTTGGCCGTCCTGCTTCCACTGCTGCTGGTCATGTCCAGGCCAGTCACTCTGGCCAGAGACTTCAGCTGCATCATCGGCACGAATGAACAATATGGAGGGTATGACAGTGAACTGGACTCGACGTCCAGATTGCTGATGGAAACGGTTGAATTTGCCAAGCTGCATAACATCTTCAGCACCCCTGCAGACTGAGCATAGAGGAGAAACGCCTGGTCATAGCCAGACGGGTCTATACACCCATTGGATAGATTTCCTGTTTGCGCCCACACGTCCTCGATCAGATCCATTGAAGTCAAGCCGGTGTTCTTCTCTGACCACTGCCTCCTGCTGGCTGACTGTCACCTACAGGATGACCAGCGGGCTGGCAAGGGAACATGGAAGCTGAATGTGAAACTGTTGACCCCAGAAAAATCATGAAGAAGCTCAAAAGAGAGCACACAGGTTGGAGAACGATGAAGACCCTTTTTGCACTTGGTGGGAGGCAGTCAAAGGGAACCCCAAGAAGTTCTTTGTCCTGAAAAGTGTTCAGAAGGTGAGAGAGAGTTGGGCAAAACTGTTCAAACTCCAGAAACCCGTGCAGCACCACCTCTTACTACAGACAATTGGGTCAATGTCGCCGAGGAGCCCCAGGAGGTGTCGAGGCAGCAAGCCCCACTCTCTGCCTTGGAGGCCTCCAAGATAATCTGGCGGTTCAGGGTCTGCACTGTGGAGCAAGAGAGAATAACAGTCAGAGACAGACAGCACTGAAACAGACCGTTTGGTCCAACTTGTTCATGCTGACTCGATATCCTAAATAAATGTAGTCCCATTTGCCAGCATTTGGCCCATATCCCTCTGAACTCTTCCTATTCATTTTCGCATTCAGATGGCTTTTAAATGTTGAAATTGTACCAGCTTCCAGTCCTCTCTCTAGCAGCTCATTTCATACATACACCACCCTCTGCATGAAAATAATGTACCTTAAATCCCTTTTAGATCTTTCCCCTGTTACTTTAAACCTCTGCCCTCCAGTTATGGACTCTCCCACCCCAGGGAACAGACAATGTCTATAAACCCTATCCATGCCTCTCATGCTGTTACTAATCTCTATCAGGTCATCCCTCAGCCTTTGATGCTCCAGGGAAAATAGACCCAGTCTATTCAGCCTCGTCCTTTAGCTTTAACCCTCCAACCCAGTCACCATCCTTGTAAATCTTTTCTGAACCCTTTCCGGTTTCACAACATCCTTCCTACAGCAGGGAGACTGGAATTAGTTACAGTATTCCAATGGAGGCCAAATCAGTGTCCTTTAAAGCTGCATGTGACCTAATGAGATGTGTTCACATTCCTTCTTGAAGATGCTAAAGGAGAGCTCTGTGCTCAGCAGCCTGAAGGATGAACATAGCTCGATAAGTTTGTCTCAATCTGACATCCTGAAGCTCAGCAAATCCTTTTAAGCCAGTCCGTATGACACTCTGACCACAGCCGGCGCAATGACACCCAGACATTCCTGTCCTCGATCCTGGGGGTCTTCGACAACACCAAGCAGGAGAGCCTGGACCGACCATTATCTCTGGATGAGCTGGAGAAGGCCTTCGAGTCCTCAGAAAAGAATAAAACTCTGGGAAGTGATGCCTTTCCAGCCGAGTTGTATTCAGCTCTTTGGGAGTTGATTGGCCAGGGCCTGCTGGAGCTGTACGACAGTATGCTTCTGTCAGGTACTGTGAGCGAATCCATGAGGAATGGTATCATCACCCTGACCTGCAAGTGGAAGGGATTGAGGGAGGAAGTTAGAAAGCAGCGACCAATATAATTGGGGAATGAAGCCCACAAAATCCTGTCTCAGTCATTTGTAACTGGGTCAGGTCTGCTCTGCGATTGGTGACTGACCCTGACCAAACCTGTGCTGCAGCGGACAGGACGATTTCTGAGAGCCTCGTGCTCGTAGGGATACGATCACCGGCAGGCAGAACAGAGGGGTGGATACCTGCCTCATCAGCCTGGACCAAGAGAAGGCCTTTGGCAGGATATTGCACACCAACATGTGGGATGTGCTTTATAAAATGGGCTTTGGGGAGAGAATCTGCAATTGGGCCCGACAGATCTACACCGACACCATTAGCGCAGTCTCAATCTGCGTTTGGGAATCACAGAGCTTACCCATCAGATCCAGGGTCTGGCAGGGCTGCCCACTCTCTCGTGCCTTTTTGTGTGCTCTATCGAGCCCTTTGCTGAGTCCATCAGTAAGGATGTGAGCCTGAGAAGTGTGATTATTCCAGGTAGAGCGGGATTGCAGGTCAAAGCGTCCCTGTACGATAACGATGTCACCAATCTCTACTCAGCCCCAGTGTCAGTGCGCAGGTTCATGAGCATCTGTGACCCTTTCAAACTGGCCTCGGGAGCCACGGTAAATCGAGACGAGAGTGAGGCCATGTTCTTTGGGATCTGGCCTGAATGATCCTTCATTCCCTTCACCGTCAGGGCAGATCACCCAAAAGTGCTGGGCACACAGTTCAGAGAGCCTGGGGCGTGCAGAAAGCCTTGGGAGGTGCACATTGTGGGTAAAATCCTGGTCATCAGGTGTGAGGCACTCTCTCTGTCGTTGTGCATGGCACAGTTCTGGCCCATCACCCACACTGCACTGTTTCCCTCATCCGAGCCATCTTCCATTCCTACTGGAAGCCTAAGATAGACCGTGTCTGCAACAACTCCATGTACTGAGCTCTGACTAAGTGGGGGAAGAACGTACCCAATGTCACCCTCATCCTGATGTCCACCTTGTTGTGCATTAAGCTGTGTGTAGATTCTCAGTACGCAAAGACCAAGTGTCACTTTGTACTGAGGTACGACCTGATCCCAGTGTTGCGAACGAAGGGACTGGCCTCTCTGCCACGGAAAGCTCCAAGTAGTTGGACCGTTCTATAACATATGTCCTTTGTTGTGAAATTTGCAAAGAAACAAACGTCTGACCGCCAGTCCATCAGGTCGTGGTCAGCACGCAGCGTGCTCGAGACCCTGTGGGAAAAGGAGAGGCTGGATCCTGTCGTGTAGTTCCCAGAGCAGACTGACAAAGTCATTTGGTACAATGTGTCATCATCAGAACTTTCCAACAAACAACAAAACATAGATTGGCGGGTGGTGAGAATCCTGTCAGATTGTTTATGTGCACCTTGTTGGCCTGTGCCACAGTACACTGCCCTGGAAGTGGCTGTGGGTGAAACCCGAAACATCAGCTTTCCTGCTGCTCTGATGCTGCCTGTCGTGCTGTGTTCATCCAGCCCACACCTAGTTATCGCAGACTCCAGCATGAGCAGTTCCTACTCTCTCTCGACTCAGTGTGCGACCTTTTACAGTTACCGTATAGTTACAGGGAGTGTGTGGATGAGGCCAGGCTCAATGTTTACCTTCAGCTTATAGTTATTGGGAGGTGCACAGATGAGGACAGACTTGCTGTGAGACTGTTCACAGTCACCGTATAGTAAGTCGGAAGCATGGAGATGAGGCCAGGCCCACTGTGATACTGTTTACAATCACTGTTTAGTTTCTGGGAGGAGTGTAAATAAGGCCATGCTCGGTGTGAGACTGTTTTGCGTCCCTGTATAATTACTGGAGGTGTGTCAATGAGGTGAGGGCAATTGTAAGACCGTTTACAGTCAAGTCGGACTTCCTGTGAGTTGTGCGAATGAGGCCAGGGCCACTGTGAGACCATTTACAGTCACCGCATCATGACGCGGAAGCGTGTCGATGCTGCCAGGCTCCCTGTCAGTAACCAGGTGGTGTGTCCACGAGGCATAACTGGGATGCACTAAAAGCTTGGGGCATAACTGGGACGATGGGGCTGCTGCTGCCGAGGCACAGTCGGGAAGGACCACTGTCTGAGGTTTTCCTGCTGAAGGTAAATGAGGGTCCACTCAGTTATCGGACCCTCCCCGTGTCTCACATGTATGTAAATATTTTTGTTGTATGTCTAAGAGAGGTCTTTGGTTCATTGGGTGGAGCCAAAGTCCGATGCTTTATTTGTTTATTTGATATGCAGCTGGACAGAACGCAACTACAGTTGTGACATTGTACATATACAAAAGAGATTTCTTGTGAAAAAGGTGTATTTTTCAAATCAGAAATGTGACTGGGAGGAGTGTGGATGAGCCCAGGCTCACTGTGGGTCTGGTTACGGTCACCACATTGTCACTAAGATGTGTGTATATGAGGCATGGCTGGCTGTGAGACTGTGAAAAATCACTAATTAATAAGAGTTTGTTTCTTCAATTATTTGTTGGATGTGTGTGTCACTGACTGGTCCAGCATTTATTGCCCATCCCTAATTGCCCTGGAGATGTTGGTGGTGAGCTGCCTTCTCGAACCGCTGCAGTTCGCCTGCTGTGGGTTGCCCCCACAGTGCCATGAGGGAGGGAATTCCCATCTTTTGAACAGTCGCAGTGAAGGATTCCGGATATATTTCTAAATCAGAATCACGAGTGGCTTGGAGTGGGATTGAAGGTGTTCCCATGTACTTGATGCCCTTGTCGTTCGAGATGGAAGCTGTCATGGGTTTGGAAGGTACTGCATGAGGAGCTTTGGCGAATTTCTGCCATGCATCTTCTAGATCGTACACAGTGCTGCTGAGGCCGCTCATCATTGGTGGTGGAGGGAGTGGATGATTGTCGATATCGTGTCAGTCAACTGGGCTGCTTTGTCCTGGATGGAGTCAAGCTCCTTGCATGTTGTTACAGCTGCGGCCATCCTGGTAAATGGGGAGCATGCCATCACAGTCCTGACTTATGCCTTGTAGACAGTGGACACGTTCTGGGGAATCAGGAGGTGGGTTAGTCGCCGCAGCATTCCTCACCTCTGACCTGCTCTTGTAGTCACTGTGTTTATGTGGTGAGTCTGTTTCAGTTTTTGTTCAAAGCTCACCCCCACGACGGTGACAGTGTGGGATGCAGTGAATGTAACAAATTGTTTGTCGGGGGGGGGGGGGTTGTCTCTTGTTGGTGACGGTCATTGCCTGGTATTTCTGTGGTGTGAATGTAACTTCCACTTGTCTGACCAAGCCTGGGCATTGCCCAGATCTAGTTGCATTTGGACAAGGACTGCTTTAGGATCTGAGGAATCATGAATGATGCTGAACATTGTGCAATCATCAGGAACATCCCAACTTCTGGCCTTATGAAGAATGCAAGTTCATTGATGAAGCAGCTGAAGATGGTTATATCTCGGACACTGCCCCGAGAAACTCCTGCAGGGATCCCCTGGAGCTAAGATATCTGACCTCCAATAAGATCATTCATTTTCCTGCGTGCCAGGTGTGACTCCAGCAAGTGGAGAATTTGTCCCCTTTTCCCCATTGAGTCCAGTTTTGCTCGGGCTTCTTGATGCCACACTTGGTCAAATGTAGCCTTGTTGTAAAGGGCTGGAGCTCTCACTTCCCCTCTGGAATGCAGCTGTGTTGTCCATGTTTGAACCAAGGCTGTAATGAGGTCAGGAGCTGAGCTGCCCTGACAACCCAAACTGGCCGTCGCTGAGCAGGTGCTGCTTGATAACAATGTTACTGACACCTTCTATCACTTTCCTGATGATTGAGTACAGCCTGATGGGGCAGTATATGGCCAGGTTGGATTTGTCCTATGTTTGCAATCCAGCACATACGTGGGCAATTTTCCACTGTGTCGGGTAGATACCAGTGTTGAAACTGCACTGCAACAGCTTGGCACGGGGAGCGGCACGTTCTGGAGCACAAGTCTTCAGTATTATTGCCAGAATATTGTCAGGGCCTGTGACCTTTGCAGTATCCAGTGTCTCCAAGTGTTTCCTGACATCACGTGGGGTGAATTGAATTTACTGAAGACCGGTATCTGTGATGCTGGCGGAGCCCGAGATGAATCATCCACTTGGTCCTTCTGGCTGAAGATTGCTATGAATACTTCAGCCTTATCTTTTGCACTGATGTGCTGGGCTCTTCCATCATTGAGGATGGGGATATGTGTGGAGTCTTCACGTCCAATCAGTTGTTTAATTGTGCACCACAGTAAATGACGAGATGTGGCAGGACTGCAGAGCTCAGATTTGATCCAGTGATGGTGGGATCACTTTGCTGTGTCTATCACTTGCTGGCTATGCTGTTTGGCGGCTTCACCAGGTTTCTTTATTTATTCATTCACAGGACAAGGGCATCATAGAATAGAATCAGAGAATCCCTACAGTGTTTTGGTATTTCCAGGCGGTCCCGGGACGGGTGGTGTGTCGGTATTTCCAGGGGGTCTCAGGGAGTATGTCAAGATTTACAGTGGGTCGCAGGGAGTTTGTCTGTACAGGGGTCTGGGGCTGTGTGTCAGTATTTGGAGGAGCTCCTGGGGAATGTGTCAGTGTTTCGAGGGGACCCTGGGAAATGTGTCATTATATACAGGGAGTCCCAGGGAGTTTCTCAGTACTTATAGCGGGGACAGGGAATGTGTCAATATTTGCAGCTGGTCCCGGGGGATATATCAGTATTTACAAAGGGTCCTGGGGAGTGTGGCAGTATTTTCAGGGGTTCTCTGGGACTTTGCCAGTATTTAAAGGGTGTCTAGGGAATATGTCAGCATTTAGAGGGCTTCCCGAGGAGTGTGACAGAATTTACAGCGGTCCCGGTGATTGCATCAGTATCTGCAGGGTGTCCCAGGGAGAGTATCGGTATCCGGGGGTGGAGTGTGTCAGTGTTTACGGGAGTTCCGGGCTGTGTATCGGTATTTACAGGGGGAATGGGGAATGTGTAATTATTTCCAGGGGGTCCTGGGAGTTTATCAGTGTTTACGGGGGTTCCGTGGAATGTGTTCGTGTTTAGAGGGGTCCCTGGGAAATGTGTCCGTATTTACATGCAGCCCCAGGGAGTTTCTCAGTATTTACAGCGGATTCCAGGGAATGTGACAGTAGTTACAGTGTGTCGTGAGGTGTGTGTCGGTATTTACGGGATATCCCAGTATTTGTGGTTAGTTGTGTCGTGTGTGTCTATACGTACAAGGGTCCGGGGATGTGTGTCAGTATACAGAGGAGGCCGAGGGAATTTTTCAGTGTATAAAGCGGACCCTGGGAAATGTGTCAGCGTTTACAGAGGGTCCCTGGGAGTGTGGTGGCATTTTCAGGGATTCTCAGGTACTATGTCAGTATTTACAGGGAGTCCTGCGGAGCGTGTCAGAATTTATAGGGGCTCGGTGCATACTGACACACTCCCCTGGAATCCCTGTAAACACTGGCACACTCCCTGGGACCACCGTGAAATACTGTAGCTCTCCCTAACACCCGCTGAAAAAACAAAGTCCACGGGCCCCCCTGTAACTACTGACACTCTCCCCAAGTCTCCCTGTCAATCCTGACACAATCCCTGAGACGCCCTGTAAATACTGACCCTCCATGGGACCGCCTGTAACTACTGACACACTCCCGGGAGCACCTGTAAATAATTTCAAATTCCCCGCAACACCCTGTAAATACTGACACTCTCACCAAGAGCCCCTGTCAATACTGACACAGTCCCTGAACCCCTGTAGATCGCGGGAATTTTTCAATATTTAAAGGGGGCCCCGGGAAATGCGTCAGTCTTTGCAGAGGGTCCCAGGGACTGTCAGTATTTTCAGGATTTGCTGGGACTGTGTCAATATTTACAGGGGGTCCCACGGAGTGTGTCAGTTTTACAGGTGATTTCAGGGGCTTTGTCAGTATTTCCAGGGGGTCACACAGATGTGTCAATATTTACAGTGTGTCCCCGGGGACTCTGTTGGTATTGACAGGGGATTACCAGGTTGTGTGTCAGAGGCAGGTTCTTTACGCAGAGAGTTGTGAGAGCATGGAATGCGTTGCCAGCAGCAGTTGTGGAAGCAAGGTCATTGGGGTCATTTAAGAGACTGCTGGACATGCATATGGTCACAGAAATTTGAGGGTGCATCCATGAGGATCAATGGTCGGCACAACATTGTGGGCTGAAGGGCCTGTTCTGTGCTGTACTGTTCTATGTTCTATGTTCTATTTACAGGGTGTCACAGGTTGTGTGTGTGTGTGTCAATATTTACAGGGTGTCCCTGTGTGTGTGTGTGGGTATTTACAAAGAGTCCCTGGGGAGTGTGTCAGTGTTCATTGTGAGTCCAGGAGAGACTGTCAGTATTTATAGGACGTCCAAGGAGACTGTCAGTCTTGACAGGGGGTCGTCAGGAGTTTGTCAGAGGGTGAACGCTGAGGCAGTGCCTCATTATGCAGGTGTCAGAATTCAGATAGTGTCCCTTGATGAGAGGGTCAGTACTGAGGTATTGCAGCTCTGTGAGCAGGTCAGTTCTTAACCAGTGTCTCATTGTCAAGTGGTCAGTGCTGAGGCAGTGACTCCATGCTGGATGGTCAGTGTTGAGGAAGTGCCTCATTGTCAGAGGAACATTACGGAGGGTAAGTCTCAAGGTAATGGTGACAGAGCTGAGACAGAGCCACATGATCAGAGATTCAGGGCTAAGGGATTGATTCAATCACAGCATTGTCTTGAGGCAGTCCCTCTTTGTGAGAGGTTTCGTTCTGATGGAGCGCATTTGTCAGAGGCGGTCCACACTGATCCAGTGCCTCATTGTAGTGGGGTCAGACTGAGAGGCTGCTCAACAATTATCAGGTCAGTTGTGACATATTACACTTCTATCCTGGGGTCAGTCCTGACAGAGTGCCTCATTGCCAGAGTATCAGTACGGAGGTATTGAAGCGCTGTCTGAGCATCAGGGGTTAGGGAGTGCCTCATTGTCACAGGGTCAGAAATGTGGGAGTGCGTTATTGTCAAAGGGTCAATGCTGAGGGAGTGCTCCATTTAAGGGGGACAGAATTAAGGAAGTTGCTCACATTTCAAGGGCCAGTACTGAAATAGTTTTGCACTGGGATGTCAGTGTGGAGGGAGAGCCTCAGAAGCAGTGGGTCAGTATGACGGTTTCCCTTATTGTCAGGGGGGCAGTTCTGAGGAACTGACTCATTGTCAGAGGGTCAGTATTGAGGTATTGAATCACTGTCAGCGTATCAGAACTGTGGGACTGTTTTATTGTCACAGCGTCAAAACTGACGCAGTGCCTCATGAAAAATGGGTTAGAATTGCGAGAGACCCACACATTACACAATCAGTAATGATGTATTGCAGCATTGTGAGATGGTCAGAATGAGAGAGGGCCTCATTGTCGCAGGGTCTGTGCTGAGCGATTTCATCATTTTCAGACACTCCGTACCGAGGCAGAGCCTCATTGTGATCGGGTCAGAATTGAGGGAGTGCCACTTGATTACGGGGGCAATACTGAGGTCTTGCAGTTCTGTCACGTGGTCAAATCTGATGGAGCTCCTCATTGTCAGGGGATCAGCATTGAGGTATTGAAACACTGTCAGAGCATAAGGGCTGAGGTGTTACAGGTCTATGAGAGGTCAGTACTACGGGAGTGCCTCATTATCAGAGGTCCAGTCCTGAGGGAGTGCACAATCGTCAGACTGTCAGTACTGAGGGAATGCCTGATTGTTCAAAGGGTCAGTACACAAGGAATGTCTCAATGTAATGTATGATTAGAGATGCAGTGCTGAAGGAGTGCCTCATTCTCAGTGTCAGTTCTGAGGCAGGGTCACATTGCTGGAGATAATGGGAACTGCAGATGCTGGAGAATTCCAAGATAATAAAATGTGAGGCTGGATGAACACAGCAGGCCAAGCAGCATCTCAGGAGCACAAAAGCTGACGTTTCGGGCCTAGACCCTTCATCAGAGAAGGGGATGGGGAGAGGGAACTGGAATAAATAGGGAGAGAGGGGGAGGCGGACCGAAGATGGAGAGTAAAGAAGATAGGTGGAGAGAGTGTAGGTGAGGAGGTAGGGAGGGGATAGGTCAGTCCAGGGAAGACGGACAGGTCAAGGAGGTGGGATGAGGTTAATAGGTAGCTGGGGGTGCGGCTTGGGGTGGGAGGAAGGGATGGGTGAGAGGAAGAACCGGTTAGGGAGGCAGAGACAGGTTGGACTGGTTTTGGGATGCAGTTGGTCGGGGGGGAAGAGCTGGGCTGGTTGTGTGGTGCAGTGGGGGGAGGGGACGAACTGGGCTGGTTTAGGGATGCAGTAGGGGAAGGGGAGATTTTGAAACTGGTGAAGTCCACATTGATACCATATGGCTGCAGGGTTCCCAGGCGGAATATGAGTTGCTGTTCCTGCAACCTTCGGGTGGCATCATTGTGGCAGTGCAGGAGGCCCATGATGGACATGTCATCTAGAGAATGGGAGGGGGTGTGGAAATGGTTTGCGACTGGGAGGTGCAGTTGTTTTTTGCGAACTGAGCGGAGGTGTTCTGCAAAGCGGTCCCCAAGCCACCGCTTGGTTTCCCCAATGTAGAGGAAGCCGCACCGGGTACAGTGGATGCAGTATACCACATTGGCAGATGTGCATCACATTGCTGGAGGGTTGTTCTGACTTGGTGCATTAGTAACAGAGGGTCAATACCGAGGCAGTATCTCATTTTAGGGGCTTAGAATTCATGGGTGCTGCATAATTTGGAGGTTTGCCCCGAGGTATTGCAGCTCAGGTGCGGTCATTAGTGAGGGGGGAGTGCAACATTGTCAGGGGTCAATTCTGAGGTGTCAGAAAAAGTCCTCCCAGAAACTTCAGCAGGACTTGACAAAATCTGTACAAGTGAAGCAATGCCTGGCCCGTTAAATAAGAGCAGGTTTGTTGGAGCCTATATAAACGATAGACCTCAGTGTAATGGAGGAAGCATTGAGGGAGTCCTGTACTGATAATACAAGATAATAATTCATACATAATTGCAGCATTGTCAGAGGATCAGTACAGCCAGAGTGCATTATTATGAGAGACTGAACACAGAGGAGGAGCTTCATTGGAACGGGTTCAGAATTAATGGTGAGCAACCCATTCAGAAGGTCAGTACGGAAGTACTGCATTTCTATTGGAGGCTCAATACTGAGGAATTACCTCTGTCAGAAGTTAGTACTTTGTCAGTAGTGAGGAATTGTGGCATTGTCACTGTGTTGGTCTGAGAAAGCGCCTATTTATCAGAGGGTCAGAATTGATGGGAGTGCTACATGATTAGATGCTCAGGACTAACAGATTGCAGGACTGTCGGCGGGTCAGATCTGTGGGAGTGATCATTGTGAGATGGTCGCTGATGTCCAACCCTAAAACACAGAGCGCCCTGTCAATAACTCCTTTAAAAAAAGGCCCCTTTAACTAAACCCGAAAACAGAGCCCCCGTATCTGAGTCCGAACACACAGAGCCCACTAAATAACCCCTAAAACACGAAGCTCACAGTGAATAAACCCCAAACACAGATGGCCCTGTAAATGAACACGAAAGAAGAGAGCCTCCTAAAACAAACAGCACCCGTGAAATAAAGCCTAAAACACAGGAACCCCAGTGTATAAACCCTGACATTCAGAGCCCCCTGTAGATAAACACTTAAAAAAAGTAAAAACTAAAAGGAACTGTGGACACAGTAAATTCAGGAACAAAAACAAAATTGCTGGCAAAGCTCAGACCTCACGCTCGCCCAATCCGGCACTCACCAGAGCCTCAGGCCCAAACTAAACCAAGCTTCAGCCGCACTCCTCGCCCTCACACACGGAGCCGCCTGCACAGAGGCCCTCAAACACCTTTCTATAATCCGTAAAAAGCGGGCTTCACTGTAAATAACCCCTAAAACACAGAGTCCTGTTGAAACAAACTTCTACAACATCAACTTCACCCCCTGTAATTATACGCTCAAATACAGAGACCCCTTTAAACGAACACGAACACATATCTCCCAGGAAGGAAAAGGTGAAATACTGGGCTCCTTCTAAACAAAGCCGAAGGCACAGAGCACCTGTCAATCCACCCCGACATCGAGCCGACCTGGATATTATCCGTAAAACAGGGCCCCTTACAACTAAACCCTAAAAGACAGAGCTGGCTGTAAGTAAAGAGCCCCTTGTAAATAAATCCCAAAAACACACAGTAAAAACCGGAAGAACTGCGGATGCTTCAAATCAGGGAAAATATACAAAGTTGCTGGAAAAGGTCAGCAAGTCTGACAGCATCTGTGAGGGAAAGGAAAGAGTTAACGTTTTGGGTCAGGTGATCCTTCCTCAGAACCTCTGGCTGGCGCGTCTTCAGTAATGCAGTGTCAATTGCTTTAAAATATCCTTTTTCTGTGAGGCTCTATAACATTATAATAGAAAAACATCAGAACTTTGCAGGAGTAGGCCACCCGGCCCCTCGAGACTGCCCCTCTGTTCAATAAGATCCTGGCTGATCTTTTTGAGACTCAGCTCCACTCATCCACTCGCTCACCATAAACTTAAATTCCTTTCATGTTCATAACATGATCTGGTCTTGCCTTAAACACATTCAGCGAGGTGGTTTCAACTGCTTCACTGGGCAGGGTATTCCACAGATTGACAACCCTTTGGGTGAAGAAGTTCCTCCTGTCCTCAGTCTGACATCTGCTTCCTTTTATTTTGAGCGATACCCGCCTCGTCCTCGTTTCACCTGCCAGTGGAAACAACCTCCCTGTCTCCACCTTATCTATTCCCTTCATAATCTTGTATGTTTCTATAAACTCTCCCCTCATTCTTCTGAATTCCAATGAGTATCATCCCAACCAACTCAGTCTCTCCTCATATTCCAACCCTCTCAAGTCTAGAATCAACCAAGTCAATCTCCTCTGTGCCCCCTCCAGTGAGAGTATATCCCTTCTCAAGTCAGGAGACCAAAACTGCACACAGTAGTCCAGGTGAAGCTTCATCAGGACCCTAAACAGCTGCAGCATAGCCTCCCTGTTTTTAAACTCCATCCTTCTCGCAATGACAGACAAAATTCCATTTGCCTATATAATTACCTGCTGCAATGTTACTTTTAGCGATTCCTGCACAACGACACCCAAGTCACTTTACACAGTAACATGCTGCAATTTTTTTACCACTTGAACCATAGCTTACTTTGTTGTTATTCCTATCAAAATGGATGACCTCACATTTATTGACATTGTACTCCATCTGCCAGACCATTGCCCACTCACTTAGACTGTATAACCATCTGCAGGCCTTCAGTTCTTCTGCACACTTTGCTCTACCGCTCATCTTAGTGTCATCTGCAAATGTTGACACACCACACTTCATCCCCGACTATAAATCATCTGTATCAATTGTAAACAATTGCAGTCCCAACACTGATCCCTGAGACACACTACTAGCTATTGACCGCCAACCAAATAAACACCCATTTACCCCTACTCTTTGTTTTCTGCTAGTCAATCAATCCTCTGTCCATGCCAATACATTACCTGTAATGTCATGCAACTTTATCTCATGTTGCAGCCTTGGCATCTAGTCAAATGCCTTCTTGAAATCCAGATCCAGGATATCCACAGGTTCCCCATTGTCCACCATGCAAGTATGTCCTCAAAGAATTCCACCAAATTAATTAAACATGACCTCCCCTTCATGAACCCATGCTGGCTGTTCCCAATGAGACAATTTATATCCAGTTGTCTTGCTATTATCTTCCTTAATGATGGATTCACGCATTCTCCCAACAACCGAAATTAAGCTAACTGGCCTATAGTTATGTGCTTTTTGGAAAACAGCCAATGTGACACCACTGTTTAAAAAGGAAGTTTACAATCTGCGGGAACAAGCCCAAATTCCAGTGAATTTTGGTAAATAATTACTGGTGCAAGCCTCTTTACTATACTGTTGTACTAAAGGTCCTCTTTACCAATGTACCCACAAGCACGACACATTAGCGCTCTCACGCTCTCATTCATCCATAACTTTACTGACCTCTGACTGGCATACCTTGTTTAATATGACCGCATTTCATTCATAAAATTGCCATCTTGTCATACCTTTCACTATGAAAGGGAGACTGAATTAAAATGCTCCTTCCACCCCATTTACAGTCCTTTCACAGTTTTAATCCTCACGGCTTTATTTTGCTGACAGCTGCAAAATGTGTGTCTACATCAGTGTCTATCCCTGAGTACATGTTAATTTTCTAACCTATTCAGAACAATACCATCGTGTCATCGTTTGAAGAAGCATAATATTAATCAGCCCTCAGCAACAGTCTCCCAGGGCTTGAATAGCTGGCAGGATATCAAACAAGTTTTCTGCATTCGCAGAGATAGTAGGAACAGCAGATGCTGGAGAATCTGAGATAACAAAGTGTAGAGGTGGATGAACACAGCAGGTCAAGCATCAGAGGAGCAGGAAGATTGATGTTTCAGGCCTAGATGCTTCTTCAGAAATTGGGAAGGGGAAGGAGGTTCTGAGATAACGAGGGAGAGAGGGGGAGACGGATAGAAGATGCATAGAGGAGAAGGTAGCTGGAGAGGAGACAGACAGGTCAAAGAGGTGGGGATGGAGCCAGTAAAGGTGAGTGTAGATGGGGATGTAGGAAGGAGCTGGGTCAGTCCAGGGAGGATGGACAGGTCAAGGGAGCGGGATGAGGTTAGTCGGTCGGGGACGGAGGTTGGGGCTTGAGGTAGGAGGAAGGACAAGGGTAGGGAGGCAAGGGCGAGCTGGGCTGGTTTTGGGATGCGGTGGGGGAGGAGAGATTTTGAAGCTTATGAAGCCCACATTGACACCATTGGGCCGCAGCGTTCCCAAGCGGAATATGAGATGCTGTTCCTGCAACCTTCGGGTGACATCGTTGTGGCACTGCAGGAGGCTCAAGATGGACATGTCGTCTGAGGAATGGGAGGGGGTGTTGAAACAGTTCACGACTGGGAGGCGCAGTTGTTCAGTGCGAACTAAGTGTAGGTGTTCTGCAAAGCGGTCCCCAAGCCTCCACTTGGTTTCCCCAATGTAGAGGATGCCACAACGCGAGCAGTGGATGCAGGAGACCACATTGGCAGATGTGCAAGTAAACATCTGCTTGAGGTGGAAAGTGTTCTTAGGGCCTGGGATGGGGAGTGAGGGGAGTGGTGTAGGGGCAGGTGTAGCACTTCTTGCAGTTGCAGGGAAAAACGTGCCAGGTGTATTGGGGCTGGAGGGGAGTGCGGAGCAGACAAGGCAGTCACAGAGACAGTGGTCCCTCCAGAAAGCAGATAAGGGTGGGGAGGGAGAAATGTCTTTGGTGGAGTCGGATTGAAGATGATGGTTGGAGGATGATACGTTAGATCCAGAGGTTGGTGGCGTGCTCCGTGAGGATGAGGGGGATTGTGTTTTGGTTGTTATTGCGGAGAGGGGGCATGAATTACGGGAAATGTGGGAGACGCGGTCAAGGGCGTTCTCGACCACTGTGGGGGTCGGGGGGAGGATTTGCGGTCCTTGAAATATTAGGAAACCTGAGATATATTGGAGTGGAATGCCCTCATCCTGGGAGCAGGTGTGGCGGAGGTGAAGGAATTGAGAACAGGGGATTTTTTTTGCAGGAAGGTGGGTGGGAGGAGATGTATTCTAGGTAGCTGTGGGAGTCGGTGAAATAGATATCAGTTTCTAGGTGGTTGCTGGAGATGGAAACAGAGAGGTCCAGGAAGGTGAGACAGGTATTAGAAATAGTCCAGGTGAACAGGTATTAGAAATAGTCCAGGTGAACAGGTATTAGAAATAGTCCAGGTGAACTTCTGGTTGGAGTGGAAGGTGTTGGTGAAGTGGATGAACTGTTCAAGCTCCTGGTGGGAGCACGAGGCGGCGCCGATACAGTCGTTAATGTGATGGAGGAAGAGGTGGGTTTCGGGCCAGTGTAACTGCGGAAGAGGGACTGTTCCATGCAACCTCCAAAAAGGCAGGCACAGCCCATGCGATGTTTCTTGTGACTGCAGCCCCCTGGCGGCCCGCCCGTGGTGGTGCTCATCTTTGCTGCGATCTGCCGGCTCGGTCCCCGAAAGGCAGCATCGGTTCCCCATCCCCGCCCTCCCTACAAACCAACCCTTTAAAGGCGGAAAGCACCCATCCCCTTATCATAAAGGTCAGGTTGCGGGGTGGGGGGGCAGGGCGAGAGGGTGCCAGAGCATTTATGCCAGAGGCGCAACCCTAATCTGGGGGTTATCTCGCACCCCCGCAGAAATAGGGAATATGGGTGCACACCGCTAATTTTGGATTCCTCTTTAGAATAAAAAGTAGAGGGGGAGTGTGAATAGGGTTTTGGGATGGGGGATGGGATAGGGTGTGGGGGTGGGGGTATAGGTCGGGTTGGGGGAGAGGGGGAAGAAGGTGCCCCTCTCCTTCCATTTAAGGGTGCGTACCCACAATTTGCCCCCTTAGGCTCTTTCCTGTTCTGGTTAGGGTTAGGCCGATGGCGAAGGTTAGGGTTTGGGCTAAGGTTAGGGTGAGGGCTGATGCCTGGCACTCCCTCCGTACTGACCCTCTAATATCTATGTACACCCTAAAACACAAGAGTTTCCAGTAACTATGCCCTAAATCACAGAGTACCGTGTTAATCAGCCCAAAAAAGAGAGGGCCCTGAAGATAAACCCTGTAACGCTGAGTTCACTGTAAATAAACCCTAAAACACAGATCACTGTAAACAAACCCAAAGACACAGAAAACCCTGTAAATAAACCATGAAATACAGAAAGCCCTGTGAATAATCTCTAAAAACACAGATCTCACTGTAAATAAACCCGAAACACAGATCTCACTACCTACAAACCCTCAATCAGAGAGCTCCCTGTACATAAACCCTAACACAAAGCTAGCTGTAAATAAACCCTAAAACACAGTGCCCTCTGTAAACAAGCTCTAAATCAGAGTTCACCGTAAATATTCCCTAAAACACGGAGATCACTGTAAAAAAGAAACTCAGAACAAAGAGCCGCTCGTAAATTTTCCTAAAACACAGAGTCCCTTGTAAAAAGCCCGAAAACACAGAACCTCCTGTAAATAAAACCTAGAACACAGAACCTTCTGTAAATAAACTATTAAACACAGAAACAAAGTTGCTGGAAAAACTCAGCAGGTCTGGCAGCATCTGTGGAGGAGAAAAATGAGTTAACTTTTCGAGCCTGGGTACCCTTCCATTCTGAGGAAGGGTTGCTGGACCTGAAAAGTTGACTCGTTTTTCTCCTCTACAGATGCTGCCAGACCTGCTGAGCTTTTCCAGCAACTTTGTTTTTGTTCCTGAATTACAGCATCCACAGTTCTTTTGGTTCTTATTAAACACAGAACCCACATTAGATAAAACCTAAAGCACAGAGCTCAAGTACATAAAGTACATAACCATAAACGCACAGCCCCCAGTAAATAAGATTTAGGGCTGAGGCTAGGTTTCATGTTTATGCAAGTGTGAACATTAGGGCTGAGGCTAGGCTTAGGTTTAAAGCTGGTGTTATCTCTGAGGGTAGCTTGGAAGAAAGCAGCTTTGCATTCCCAGAGACAGAGCTGAGGGAGAGCATCTGTGTATTCCATAGGAGGCACGGGAACCATTGTAACCTTAACAGATCAAATAATATGACAGATTAGTTTACAATTAAAGATCATTGTGACTGTGGTCACAAGGTGAAGAGCTGGATGAACGCAGCAGGAAAAGCAGCACCAGAGGAGCAGAAAAGCTGATGTTTCGGGCCGAGACCCTTCTTCAGAAATGGGGGAGGGGAAGGGGGTTGTGAAATAAATAGGGAGAGAGGAGAGGCCGATAGAAGACGGATAGAGGAGAAATTAAGTGGGAGGACGGGATAGGTGGGAGGAAGGACAGGTTAGGGAGGCAGGGACTAGCTGGGCTGGTTTTGGAATGCGGTCAGGGGAGGGGAGATTTTGAAGTTTGTCAAGTCCACATTGACACCATTGGGGTACAGGGTCCCTAACCTGTCATTCCTCCCACCTCAAAACCCAGCCCCATCTCCTACCTACTAACCTCATCCTGCCCCCTTGGCCTGTCCATCCTCCCTGGACTGACCTATCTCCTCCCTAACTCCCACCTACATTCACCTTTACTGGCTCCATCCCTGCCTCTTTGGCTTGTCTGTCTCCTCTCCACCGATCTTCTCCTCTATCCATTTTCTGTCTGCCTCCCCCTCTCTCCCTATTTATTTCAGATCCCCCTCCCCCTACCATTTCTGAAGAAGGGTCTCGCCCAAAACGCCAGCCTTCCTGCTCCTTTGCTGCTGCTTGGCCTGCTGTGTTTATCCAGCTCTCCACCTTGTTAACCCTGTAAATATGCTCTCAAGCACAGACACCCCTTTAAATAAATCCTAAGAAGGGTCATTCAGGAAATAAAATGTAAAAGAAACCATAAAAGCCAGAGTCCCTGTAAATAAAGTGTAAAACATAGAGCTCCAAGTAAATAAATCCTGAAACACAGTGCCCCCTGCAAATCCTCCCTTAAACTAAGCCTCCTGCAAATACACTCGCAGAGGCGACTGCAAACAAACGCCAAAACACAGGACCTCCAGTTAATAAAGCCTAAAACAGAAGGCCCACTGTAAATCAACATGAAAAAACACAGCTCCCACTGCAGCACTGCGAATTAGTCGGATTGAGTTAGTACCTCAGTCAGCAAGTCAGTTCTGAGGCAGGGCCTCTTTGTCAAAGAGTCAGATTTGAGGGAGTACCATTGGATGATGGTTATTGCAGCACTGTGAGAGTACTGGAGTGAGAGAGCACCTCACTGTCAGAGGGTCAGTACTGAGGGGGTACCTCACTGTCAGAGAATCAGTACTGAGGGAGTTCGTCACTGTCAAACGGTCAGTACTGAGGGAGTACCTCACTGTCAGAGAATCAGTACCGAGGGAGTACCTCACTGTCAGAGGGTCACTACTGAGGGAGTACGTCACTGTCAGAGAATCAGTACTGTGGGAGTACCTCACTGTCAGAGGGTCAGCATTGAGGGAGTTCCTCACTGTCAGACAATCAGTACTGAGGGAGTACCTCACTGTCAGAGGGTCAGTACCGAGGCAGTACCTCACTGTCAGAGGGTCACTACTGAGGGAGAACCTCACTGTCAGAGGGTCACTACTGAGGGAGAACCTCACTGTCAGAGGGTCAGTACTGAGGGAGAACCTCACTGTCAGCGAATCAGTACTGTTGTCATGTTCGTTTTCGGAGACCCTCACGGATTTGTTGCAATATCAAGACACTGACCTGTTTAGGAAAACACGAATCCTTTTATTACCAAGCAAGTACAAGCTGTGGAGAATCACAGTACTTAACCCGGCACAGAGCGCAGAGTCTCGCAGGTAATTCTCCCCGAGCAGCGGACAGTCCCCGCTCTTCATACTTTACAAAATACATGATACATAAAATAATTACACATTTTACAATGACATGATACATAAAACAATCACTCCAACAGACAAAGACAGGATACCGAACAATTATTATATCAAGAACATAAAAGACCAGGATTTCGTCCCGAAGATAATAAAATGTGAGGCTGGATGAACACAGCACATCTCAGGATGCTGCTGGACTTGCTGTGTTCGTCCAGCCTCGCATTTTATTATCTTGGATTCTCCAGCATCTGCAGTTCCCATTTTCACAGGATATAGTATCGATTGCTCGTGAAGTGGCTGCTGATGGCATGAGGCGATTTCAAGTTGTTATCCGGACAGATTGTTCTAGCCAGACACACTGGCAACTTGAAATCACAAATTCAGTGCCCTGGCCCCTTTGTCAGCGACAGAAATTGCATGCTTTAGAAGTTTCACGCCTTTCCAAATGTTCCCCACCGAACCCTATTTGGCACAGTTTAATTCTAATTGTATTCAGTCAGGAAGCTTAAGACAGTGTCTGCATTCCGATGTGTGGGAAGACAAAGAGTTCCAAAAGTTTTACGCTGAATTCCTAGCTGGGCAGGAAGCTTCAGGGCAGTGCCTGCATCCCTGTGCGTAGGCAGATAAAAGACTTTAATTTGTAGAAGTATCGAAATCAATGGGATGTTATACAATAACATCTCATTGTGAGAGTACCTCATAGTCAGAGGGTCAGTACCGTAGACGTGCAGTGTTGTCTGACGGCCAATCGGGTCAGGATTGAGGGCTCTTACAGGGACAGGACTGAGGTATTTGAAATAGGGCAATGACTGGTGTGGATCCTTTTTATTTTTTAAAAATTAGACGACACCAGAAAGATTATCAACCCGATGTGATTTGATTGGGCTGACAATCAGTTGATGACAGCAGAAAGGTCAGTGGCCTGATTACCGCGGCCGGGACTTGAGATTTCACTATTGCCGACCTTCTCATTCTTCTCATTCAATTTCACGGAAGAGCTGTTTTGAGAGAGAGTAGGAACTTTCTGAAAGTGATCGCGGGCCCTAGTCAATATGTATCTAACAGAGACGTGGTAAAGCAGAAACTTGTTTGATGTCCCGCCAGCTATTCAAGTCCTGGGAGACGTTTGTTGAGGGCTGATTAATATTATAATTATTCATAGTTTCGGGTGACACGATGGATGGGAAGATATTGTTCTGAATAGATTAGAAAATTAACACATAGTCAGGGATTGACTCTGATGTCGACACAGGTTTGGACACTGTCAGCAACACGAGTTCAAACTGTGAAAAGGCAGGAATGCGTGGAAGGAACATTTTAATTTATAGTCTCCCTTTATTAGTGAAAAGTATGGCAAGATCGCAATTTTATGAATGAATGAATGAAATGCGCTAACAGTAAACAGAGGACCCTAGTGAGTGGTCAGTAAAGTTATGAATGAATGAGAGCGCGATAGTGGTCACATGGAGCGCTGTGGGTCCTCCGGGAAAGAGGACCTTTAGTACAACAGTAAAGAGGCTTATGATATAATGTCACACAAAAAACACACAAAAGGATATTTGAAGGCGATTGGCCCTGTATCACGAAAGACACACCAGCCAGCCTCCGGAAGCCTTGTTAAGTGCTAACCGATATGAGTAAACAGGGCAGACCACAGGATATTCAGGGGCAAAGATTACAAGATTAACAAGTGACCACTTTTCTGAAGAAGGGTCTCGGCCCGAACCGTCAGCCTTCCTGCTGCTTGGCCTGCTGTGTTCATCCGGCTCAACGCCTTGTTCTCTCAGACCACGTGAGCGAACGAGTTTGGCGTGTTTGAGTCTGACTGGTAAATATGTGATACACAACCATGTGATGTTACTGACTGCCTGGTGAATTGAAAACTGAAATAACTACGGATGCTGCAAATCAGGAACAAAAACAAAGTTTCTGGAAAAGCCCAGCAGAACTGAGGGAGGTTCTGTGGAAGGGTCACCGAACCGGAACCGGTTAGCTCTGTTTTTCCGCTGACAAATGCTGCCAGACCTGCTGAGCTTTTGCAGCAACTTTGTATTTGTTTTCTGATTTGCAACATCCGCAGTTCTTTGGGTTTTTACTCAGTGTTTTAGAGTTTATTTACAGGGCGCTCTTTATTTATCGCGAGCTCTGTCTTTTCGGGTTTATTTGTGAAGGGCCCTGCCTTACAGATAGTTTACAGGTCGGCTCAGTATTCGGGTGCATGAAGAGGTGCGCTGTGTTTTCGGCTTTATTCAGCCCTGTCTTTTCCTGTCTACTTCCTGGGGGATGTGTGTTCGAGTTCATTTTAAAGGGGTCTGAGTATTTGAGTGTACAATTGTAGGGGGCTCTGTGTTTTACACTGCCCTGTATGTTTTTGACTTAATTTACAGGGTAGATCTGTGCTTTATGGCTTATTTACAGGGGGCTCTGTGTTGCAGTGCTTCGACACTGGCGGGGTGGGGGGGTGTCTCTGTTTTAGAGTTTATTTACATTGAGGCCTGTGTTTTAGGGTTATTTACAAAGAGCTCTGTGATTTAAGGTTGACATAGAAAGGCTGTATTCTAAGGTTTATTTACAGAAGGCTCTCTGCTTTAGGGTTTATTTACAGTGAGCAGTGTAGTTTAGGATTTATTTCCAGTGAGCTCTGGGCTTTAGCTTTATTTACAGGAGGATCTTCATTTCATGGTTTTGTTTCAGTTGGATCTTTGTTTCAGGGTTTTTTTTTAAACAATGAGCTCTGTGTCTTATTTACAGTGCCATCTGCGTTTTTGAGTTGATTTGCAGAGCATTCTGTGTTTTTGAGTTTATTTCCAGGAGGCTCTCTGTTTTAGCGTTTGTTTGCAGGATCCTCTGTGTTTTAAGATTTAATTTACTGTTTATTGGCATGGGTACTCTCTGTTTGAGGCACTGACTGAGTACTGGCCTTCTGACAATGTGGTACTCATTCAGATCTGACCCTCCAGCAATGAGGTACTGTGTCAGAACTGATCCACTGACAGTAAAGCACTGCCCCCTCAGTTCTGACCCTCTGACAGAGCTGCAATCATTCAGGACTGAACTTCTGATCATGTTGTACTCCATCAACTCTGAACCCAATGCATTGAGGTACTGACTCAGTATTTACTGTGTGCAACTAATATACTCACTCAGAACTAACCCTCTAGCAATGTGAGCCTGCCTCAGAACTAACCGTGTAACAATGAGGCACTGACCTCAGCACCAAATCTCTAATTACGTGGCTCTCTTCAGTTTTGAGGCACTCCTTCCGTACTGACCCACGAACAATGCGGCACACACTCAAGAATGATCCTTCAATGAGGTATCACCTTATAACAGATCTACTGACATCAAGGCCCTCTCTTTGGACTGTGTCTGATAATGAGGCACTGACTTGGTTCTGACCCTCTGACAATGAGGCATTCTGTCAAGTCTTAGTGCATTAAAATGAGGCACCCTCTGACTGATCTGAAATGCCTCAGTATAGACCCTCTGACTGATCTGAAACACCACTTCTTCGACCCTCTAAATGACAATCTTTTAATTCTGACACCATTACAGTGAGGGTCTGCCTTGGTGCTGACACTCTGTCAAAGAGACGTTGCCTCAGAACTGAGCTGCTGACAATTAGCCAGTGCCTTAGGTACTGATGAGTGAATGAAAAGGCCCGCTCTCAGCACTGACACTGCAGCAATGAGGTATTGCTACAGAACGAACCCACAAAGGGCTCATAATTGAGGGAGTGCCTACTGATTGAAGGGTGCAGATTGAGGTGTTGCAGAACTGTCAGAGGGTCAGAACTGAGGTATTGCATCATTGTCAGATGGTCCATTCTGAGGCAGTGCCTCAGTGTCAGAATTGAGGGTATGCACATGTTTAACTCATCAGGAATGAGCTTTATGCAGCTCTATCAGAGACTCAGCACTGACTGCCTGCCTCATTCTCATAGGATCAACACTGATTTTTTTGAAGCACTGTTAGATCTTCAGTACTGAGTGGGTCAGAACTGAGGGAATGCATTGCTGTCAGAGGCAGTGCCTCATTATGCAGGTGTCAGAATTCAAGGCATGCCCCATGAATGGAGGGTCAGGACTGAGGTATTGCAGCTCTATTCAGAACCAGTGGCTCGTTGTCAAGCGGTCAATGCTGAGGCAGCGACTCAATTCTGTATGGTCAGTCTTGAGGAAGTGCCGCATTATGAGAGGGCCAATACGAAGGGTAAGTCTCAATGCAATCGTGACAGAACTGAGACAGAGGCACATGCTCGGAGATGAGATTACCTACAGCTTGGAAACAGGCCCTTCAGCCCAGTAAGTCCACACCGCCCGTTGAAGCATCCCAGCCAGACCCATCCCCCTCTAACCCACACACCCCTGAAAACTACGGGCAATTTAGCATGGCCAATCCACCTAGCCTGCACATCTTTGGACTGTGGGAGGAAACTGGAGCGCCCACATAGGAGGAGGCCCACATAGATAGCGGGAACTGCCGATGCTGGGGAATCTGAGATAACAAAGTGTAGAGCTGGATGAACACAACAAGCCAAGCAGCATCATCCAGCTCGACACCTTTTATCTCAGATTCTTTAGCGTCCATTTTCTGACGAAAGATCTAGACCAAAAACGTCAGCTTTCTGACTCCTCTGATGCTGCTCGGCCTGCTGTGCTCATTCAGCTCGACCCCGTGTTATCATAGAGACAGCATGTTGGGTGTCCTTGCTTCATCATGTTTTGTAAGTGTCATAAGAACTTAGATGGATGGCTTCAACAAACAAATAATTTTAATGTGAATAAATTTACATTTGGACTCTGATAAAATAAAAAGGAACCTAGACTTGTTTGAAAATTAAATCGACTTAATTAATTCAGCCATAAATTGGCATAAAAATATAAGAAATTGATCCTCCTCTCAATCTTGGAGATGTTTTTGTTTGGAATTAGGGTGTTGAAGGTGGAGATGTGGTCAATAAGTAGGAGCTTGACGTAAATGCCCTTGTTATCTGGACATTCCAGAGATGTGTGTAAAGCCAAGGAGAGGGCATCTACCATGGATCTGCTGCATTAGCAGGTGAATTGCAGTGGATCAAGGGAATGTGGGAGGCTGGAGTTGATGTGACCCATGACCAACCTCTCAAAACACTTCATAGTCATAAATATGGATGGAAGAGCCGCTGGGCAGTAGTCATTGAGGCTTCTGGAAAAAATTGCTGACATTCAGTGCAAGGATCTTAAAGCATTAGCATGAACGTCAGAAAATTGGAGAAGCCTCGAGCATATGAGCACAGGTCGCTGAGGGTAGGGATGGCGGGTATTACAGAAATCAAAGAGGGCGAGAGAGTGAGTCAGAGATCATAGTGAGCAAATGATTCGCCTGGTAGGCAGTGGAAATACATGATTTTACATGGAACATGCAGACATCTTCGAAAAACAGGACATTGAGTTTTCAAAGCTTTGGAAATTAGTGTTATAGTTGATTTAAAGTGAATCAAATTACTTTTCAGAGATAATGGGAACTGCAGATGCTGGAGATTCCAAGATGATAAAATGTGAGGCTGGATGAACACAGCAGGCCAAGCAGCATCTCAGGAGCACAAAAGCTGACGTTTCGGGCCTAGACCCTTCATCAGAGAGGGGGATGGGAAGAGGGAACTGGAATAAATAGGGAGAGAGGGGGAGGCGGACCGAAGATGGAGAGCAAAGAAGATAGGTGGAGAGGGTGTAGGTGGGGAGGTAGGGAGGGGATAGGTCAGTCCAGGGAAGACGGACAGGTCAAGGAGGTGGGATGAGGTTAGTAGGTAGCTGGGGGTGCGGCTGGGGGTGGGAGGAAGGGATGGGTGAGAGGAAGAACCGGTTAGGGAGGCAGAGACAGGTTGGACTGGTTTTGGGATGCAGTGGGTGGGGGGGAAGAGCTGGGCTGGTTGTGTGGTGCAGTGGGGGGAGGGGATGAACTGGGCTGGTTTAGGGATGCAGTGGGGGAAGGGGAGATTTTGAAACTGGTGAAGTCCACATTGATACCATATGGCTGCAGGGTTCCCAGGCGGAATATGAGTTGCTGTTCCTGCAACCTTCGGGTGGCATCATTGTGGCAGTGCAGGAGGCCCATGATGGACATGTCATCAAGAGAATGGGAGGGGGAGTGGAAATGGTTTGCGACTGGGAGGTGCAGTTGTTTGTTGCGAACTGAGCGGAGGCTTGGGGACCGCTTTGCAGAACACCTCGGTGCAGTTGTTTGTTGCGAACTGAGCGGAGGCTTGGGGACCGCTTTGCAGAACACCTCCGCTCAGTTCGCAACAAACAACTGCACCTCCCAGTCGCAAACCATTTCCACTCCCCCTCCCATTCTCTTGATGACATGTCCATCATGGGCCTCCTGCACTGCCACAATGATGCCACCCGAAGGTTGCAGGAACAGCAACTCATATTCCGCCTGGGTACCCTGCAGCCATATGGTATCAATGTGGACTTCACCAGTTTCAAAATCTCCCCTTCCCCCACTGCATCCCTAAACCAGCCCAGTTCATCCCCTCCCCCCACTGCACCACACAACCAGCCCAGCTCTTCCCCCCCACCCACTGCATCCCAAAACCAGTCCAACCTGTCTCTGCCTCCCTAACCGGTTCTTCCTCTCACCCATCCCTTCCTCCCACCCCCAGCCGCACCCCCAGCTACCTACTAACCTCATCCCACCTCCTTGACCTGTCCGTCTTCCCTGGACTGACCTATCCCCTCCCTACCTCCCCACCTACACCCTCTCCACCTATCTTCTTTGCTCTCCATCTTCGGTCCGCCTCCCCCTCTCTCCCTATTTATTCCAGTTCCCTCTTCCCATCCCCCTCTCTGATGAAGGGTCTAGGCCCGAAACGTCAGCTTTTGTGCTCCTGAGATGCTGCTTGGCCTGCTGTGTTCATCCAGCCTCACATTTTATCATCAAATTACTTTTCACTTTGGTTATGGATTTTGATGA